>NW_022196912.1:27817248-27903996 GCF_008632895.1 Mastomys coucha
GGTGGTTGAGGGAGTCTATATTTGACACTAGCACTCACTCTCTGTGAGAGGCAGGCACATTTGCTACACCTCCCTCCCTGGCTGCCCATGAGACTGGAAGGCAGGATGCTTATGGGTTTCTCTAGATAGCTGAAATGCTTGGGCAATGGGAGTGAGCTTTGCCAAAAACAGAATGCAAAGAGATCAGGCTCTCCGAGGAGTTGCTCATTCAGTGTTCTAAGAATGGTTTTAAACATGTTTTGGATTCTAGGCAATCCTAAAATAAATCCAGGAATATCTTGCTCTCTGGGGAAGTCAGGGATTCTATTTACTTTATATTTGCTGGCCCTTGCTCTTGCGCCCTGCTGACCCATGCTCTGGAGAGGAACTCAGAGGAAGACATAAGTAACAGAGCTGTCCCCAATATGTGAGGTGTCTCTGCTACTCTTCCTGCTCAAGCTCCCTGGACTCTCTCTTCTCCCAGCATCCACCTAGAGAAGGGGCAGGGTTAGGTAGACCTCTCTCTTTGTGGCAAGTGAATATTCGGGACACTACTCTATAGACTTTTTGTATGTCTGCACACCTGTAAGCAAAGGCAATGAGGACCTTTGTTCCACATAATTTCTTCTGGGATATTTACATAGCAAACAGCCTTGAAGGACAGAGACACCGTCTCCCTCTGGGTTAAGTGGATGCTTTATTTTACTGTGTCTTCTTCAGAGCCAAGGTCTAGTAAGTGTCTGCTCATTTAGATAGGCTTGGGTTTCCTAACTCTGAGGCCATTCAAGTGGGAAGCAAACCCCTTCTGTATGCAACATTTGATCCTCACGGCCATCCGGGACTTAGGCAGGCATGAGGAATCCATAAAATGCCACAACCATGTTGCTTGATGGGAAGTGAGTATTGATGTTATAAATAGGATAAGGTATAGAACCCTTCCTTTCCTTTACAGTCCTCCATAGTGAACTCTATCAAAGTTGCTCAGCACTGTTCAGAACTGAGGGCAAGAGTTTGCTCATGTTTAGGAAGCCATTGTCATGCCTGATAATGGCATGAGCAGAAGCTTTCGGTGAGCTCTCATGCCGTGCCTCTGCCTCCATATCCCTCTTTTTTTCTTCTGGCCTGTCTTCTACATCTTCCTGTTAGATTTTCCTGCATCCCTAGGCCTTGAGAGGAGATGTCGGGTGTTTGATATAACCTCCTGCATCTCAGGATGGGGTCTTTGGATTCCAACCTATTCTAGACATCTCTGATGTTTAAGAAACAGTTTGTATGAAGTTCTCTGGGTCTGATTTCTCCCTCTTCTCTATCTAGCAGGTGTGTCCCTGTGTTTCTTCTCCTTTTTCATTCCATCTGTGACGTTCCATCTGCCCTTATGCCCAGCTGTATCTCATGTTTGGTAATTTTCAGACTGATTAGCATCTTCAGGAAGAAAAGAATGCTTCGGGGTGCTCCCATGGAAAGCACACTCATTGGAGACTTCTACTAAGTGTGAGACACATTCATTATCTTCCCTGTTTCTATGACCTGTCTCCAATGATAGTAGCATCAATGCCTATTGTATCACTAACCAGAATGGGCTCCTTCCAGGCAGATTCTTGCTTTGTTTGTTTTTTGCCTTCAGTCTCCAGATATGTGTCTAGCACACAGTGGGGACAAATTGTGACTCAAGTAAACAAATAAAATGAGACCAGATGTGAATCTGTGGTGACAGAAGTGGTCAGAAATGACTGTCTCTAGTTTCTGCTCTTTGTTTCTAGTCTATGCTTTTATTCTTTTATGTTATTGAGAACTTGAATTTTTCCTTTCTGTCCCTATACAGATACTTAACCAGCAAAACTAACAAGCCTTGATGAGCTTCTCACCCCCCTGCCCAGTTATGGTCATAATGGATAGTCCTCCTAGTTCATCTTTTACTGGACTACGGTGCAGAAGTACAGTGAGACCAGTCCCCATTGCAACACAGTGAAGTGCAAAAGGAGCCCAGGAGAGATGAGGTCAGCAGACCTGAGGCAGCTAGGAGGGGTTCTTAGTATTCTGCATGTGTGGTGGGGGGCATAGTCTATGGAGCTCTGGTTGAAAGTAGACTGTGTGATAAGCCTAAGGTAGTCTTCCCTGGATCTGCTTATATCCCTCAATGTGTGAACAAACAATTTCAGGTCCTCAGTAACCATCTTTGGGCTTTATCTCAGTCATTCCAAAGGATAGATAATTGCATTCTAACATTTCAGCTGTTATATATGGCAAAAGTGGATATGGAATGGGTTAAGCAATGTGATGAATTCTGGAAAGATCGAGACTTTTAGCTTAGACTATCTTTGTTCTCCTTTTTCATTCATCACTCATTTACTCATTATCTCATTCATCCATTCATCTCAGTGAATGTCACTTAATGGATCCATGCTTTGTGCTGGAGCCTCTGCTTCTTGTGCTGGAAGATGGTAGCCAGTGTTGAACAGAACCAGTGTATTTCTGCTTTTGGGAAACTCACATGCTAGGGAGAGAGAATCAAGAGAAATAAATGCAAGCTGCTATCAGGCTTTGCAGGGTGCTCTGAGAGTGAATACTGGAAGGTTCTACATAGGTTTAGGTGGCTAGGTATAAGCAGGCTGCAGAGATGACATTCCTGTAGAGCTCTAAGGAGTAAGGAGAGTGAACCTGGGTTGGGAGGGGATGGGGAGAAGCATTCTGGGCATGGTATAGCCTGCTTGGAGTTATAATTTGAATATATAGTTTGAAGGAATATAGTGAGTTGAGGGGAGAAAACAAAAATGATATCACCAACTAATCAAAGAGGAAAAGAGAGCATTTATTTCAACAGGATCTGAGAAATGGGCTGATTGAGTCTTCAGCTGGGTTGTTGACTCTTTAACTAACTTTGACCAGTGGCTGAGTTCAAGGAGGAGACCCAACTCTGGGTGATCAGTCTCACTGATCCATGAGGTCAGGGAAGAATTCATGATGTCCTCTTTACTTTATAGGATACTATTCTGGCAATGTATTGTCTACCCAGAGATTCTGGGGTTGCCTTCCTCCAGCTAGGTTGGGGCTCTCAATCCCTGCTGCAGAGTTCAGAGGTCATGCTACCTAGGGCTGAGTTCTGAGGGCAGAGGTACCTGGTAGAAGTTCAGAGGTCGTGGCTCTCAGGGTGCAGTATAGTTGCTAGCAGCCTATTGAATGCTCTCTCTAGCATTTGCATGAGTGAATGAGTGGTCTGTGGGTGCCAGGAACATGCTCATCTGTCAGTTTGACAATACATGGAGAGCACATTATTTATACTAAAAATAGTCTGTGTAAAAGACAAGTCTCCAAAAACAGCTCCACTGAAGTCTTAGAGTTCTGCCAGGCCCCCTTCCCTGGGAGGTGATTGATAAAGTCATTTTCTGTTGTGTTTTAATAAAACTGAGCACATCACATACTCCAGCAAACTGTGGCAACTCAATCACAGGGCTGGGCCCTGTCCCAAGGTCTCCCCTACCAGGGTGGTCCTCTGAGCTGGCTTCCCCTCAGGGTTAGGGGTGTCATTCTTGGGATGGTACATTCCAGAAATCAGGGTGGATCTGAAATATGATCCAGTGGCTTCTAATTCTGATTTGACTGTCTCCATTTCTTACTCCTGGAAATAATGAGAAAAATAGGGAAAGCAGGGGCCAGGGTCTGCATCCATCTCCATCACATTCAACTCTATCTGTTAGGACCACAGCCATAGCTACTACTTATTTATTTGTAATTGAAAAACACATTTATGGAGTACAGTGTGAGGCTATTCACTGTAGAATGATCGAATCAGTAAACCTAACCCATCAGCCCAGTATCATTTAGGTTTTCACCAGCGTATGGAGTTCCCCTTCCTCTGTCTTTACTGTTGCTTGCTACCTATCATCTTTTTGACAAATGTGGCTGACATTTAACAAGGGCTTTCTCAGTCCTATTCCCATGCTAAGTGACTTTCACACCAGTCCCAACATGTAGATACCAGTCACCCTGAGGAAACTAAGGCTTTTGGAGATTACAAGTAGGACTAATCACTTTTGCATTCAACGAGACAGGAACATTGAGTCTGTGAGCTAGGGGTGGGATGATCAGAGTTGAAAGCAAGAAGTGAGGGTAAAGGATGGTTTTCAGGGTGATACAGACTGTTCTGAAGGATTTGTGCACACCTTTGAAAGGCTAACGGAGACCGTTCATTTGTAACGTAGCAGCCACATCAGCCGAGTTCCTCACAGTGTGTTTTGGGTATAGAAAATAAGGTAGCATAGCTTCAGATTCTTCCAATTTGTGTCAGAGAAGACCAGCTCAGGCAAGCTGTGTCAGTCTTGGGACTGCCCAGGACACAGTGTGGCACTGCTAGGCATTTGCAAACTAATTGGAGCCACTACTAGGGTTCATATACTTGCCTCCGAGTCTGTTTTAGAAGTCAGCAGCTCTTCTCTGTCTCTGGCTCCTTCCACATTCCTCAAGATCCATTCTTTTATTGTTTGTTTACCTAGATTTTGTCAGTAGGTAGCTCAGGGTGGCTTTGAAATCACAATCCTCCTGCCTCATCCACCCCAGTGCTGGGATTATAGACATGCACCAACCTGCCTGGTTTCTTCATATGTTCCTTTTAATTAGGTGTTTGTGATCCGAGATCTCAGGGGTGGCCAGCTAGCTTCTGTTTTCATAAGAAACTTGCCTATTCATGCAGGGCTGTGATTGTGACTGTGGCTCTGAGGCCCCTGGGCATAGGTCAGGAGTTTGAGCCTGGACCGCACTGGCTAGGGGTTTACTGAGAGTTGAGCATCTCAGTGTCTCAAGAGAGCTAAGCCTCCAGTTATCTTCCTAATGCTAGTTTTGGACAAAAAAAAAAATAGTATAAGGGAGCCTCTTTTACTGGTTGTGGGGAAAATCCAATTTTCATTTTTCTTACTCATTTCTGGAGCAGAACTTGTTTAAGGGAGCAGGAGGGCCAGGCTGATTCTCACTGCAAAGCTAGATCTTCTGTTTTCACTGTGGGTTTGTCTGATGGTCACAGATAGTGGCCTGATTGGAACTGATCTTCCCCCAGGCGCTTGGCGCCTGGCCTAATAGGCTGACAGTCTGTAATGTGTCTAGAGAGGCCTGTGTCAATGCTGCTCCTGGGTCAGCATCTCTTCTGTCCCTTGTCTGCTGCATCCAGGATGCTCCCTGACACCCACAATACGCTGGGGCTTGTGCCAGACCGAGTAGGGGATGCTTGGCAGCCAAACTGAGGCAGGAGTTGTCTTCCATGACCTCAGGCTTTAGAGAGAAGACCTATTTGGCAGCAGAGGACTCTAATTCCAAGCAGATTACTTCTGGTGAATAGAAGCCCTACACCCCAGCCATATCAGGGCCATCTGAGCTATCTTAGCTTTAGCTTTCTCTGCCACAGGCTACCCTGGCAGGGTGCCTTGAATGACACATGACCTACGACCCCAGGCACCCCAGGCTTAGTTTGTTTAAACTGCCATTTTGCCTTCATTAAGAACCACTATGTGCACTTTAGCTGATCTCAGTAGAGGGTAGAGATTAGAAGGGGTCAAGAGACCTGTGTTTGGTCCCAGCTCAGCTGTCAACCAACTATGAGGTCTTAAATGTCCTTCTGGGCTTTAGCATCTACCATCTGTAAAATGACTAGATTGGGCTACAGAATTTCCAAATGGTCTTCTCTTTGACCTCTTCTTGTTTCTTCTTACTCTTAACCCATCTCCCATATCCTAGAACAGAACTGATTGCACAATTGGTGCCTGAGAAAAGGAGACGTACTGCATTCAGTATGTGCCTCCAGGTCAGACTTCTGAGAATGAACAGGCCCTTAGATAGATGCTCTCCTTTCAGAAGTTCAGTAGTGTAGGGAACTTGCGGAGAACTCATGACACCACTGGCATTGGTTAGTTTTATGTCAACCTGATTGAGAGAAGGGAACCCTAGTTGAGAAAATACCTCTGTAAAATCAGGCTGAAGACAAGCTTGTAGGGCATTCATTATCTTAACTAGTGATTGATGGGGGAGGGCCCAGCCTATTGTGGGTGGGGCAACCCCTGGGTTGGTCCTAGGTCCTATAAGAAAGCAGGCTGAGCAAGCCATGAGGAGTAAGCCAGTAAGCAGCATTCTTCCATGGCTTCTGCATCAGCTCCTGCCTCAAGATTCCTAAACCCTTGGCTTTCCTCAGTGGACTCTGACTCAGGACATGTAAGCCAAATAGACCTTTTCCTTCCCAAATTACTTGTATTCCAAATGACAGCAATAGCAACGCTCACTAAGACACCTGCTTGACTAAGGAAGAGGTCTCATCCTCAACCCTTGGATGGGGACACATTAGAGGTTCTGGCAACACTGCACCTACCTGAAGAAACATTCCTATCTTGTAGCCTCCTGAGAGAGGTACGCTAGGACAAAAGTTTAAGGTCTCTGCTGGGGCTTCTGGCTAGACCCGATCATTGCATAGGTTCCTGTTGTTCAAAGTAGCACCCACACCATCCAGGAGCTGGTTGGAAAGACAAGACTGCAACCCCAGTCCCAGGCTGAATCAGAACCTGTGCATTAGCCATGCTCACCTATATGCTGGAAGTTCCGAGCCCTAGCATAGTCTTTCACCAGGCTTGAGGATGGAAGCTCTGCTAGCCCTTCCATAGCCTGTTGGCCTTGGTTCAGTGGACAGTCAGGTCTGCAAGCTCCTGTTAGAGTACCAGGCCTGGTGGTTGCCTGTTTGTATCTGTATTGCTGAGTTTGGCTCATAAGGAACAAATGTCCTTTCTGCATTCATTTATTTGCAAAAAGACTTTTAGTGCTTCTGTGGCCATTAGACTGCTTGAAGAAATGAAACTCAGCCTTTCTCTTATAACACACAGACATAAACACAGCTATACATATACATACATAGACAAGCATAAACACACATATGCATATAAACACTTATAAACACACAGATACATATGCACATATAAGCACACAGATACATACATATATAGATATAGATAGACACTACTATACATATCTAGGAATATACAAATATAAACTCACATAAATATTCATACATACATACACAAATGTAAACACACCTGCATCTAACACAGATATACAGATATGCTCACACACAAACATACAGATATAGACACAACTACTCATATACAGAAAGATACACACAATAAACACATATATACAAAGACAGATACAAATACGCACATACCTAAGCACATATTATACACACACTCATACATACACAGATATATGCACATACAAACACACTCAATATAGACACACACACATAAACACACATACACATACTTATGCATACATATACACAGAGACAAACACACATACATACCTATAGACAGAGACACATTCATACACATGCACATAGGGATACATAGTCAAACACCACACACACACGCACACACACACACACACACACACACACACACCCTTTAGAAAAGATTGTGTATATCATGGCTTTCTAACCAGTTTGTTATTGGGCTTTCAGGGAGTCCATAAGCTCTGAATTAATATGCTAAAAATATGTGTGTATGTGTGTGCATTTTTGTCCTGATGAACAAGAAAGAGTCTATGGCTTTTCTAGATTCTCCAAAGAGCCAATGACCTAAAAAAAGTGCAAAGTTCCCTTGATCTCGATCCAAGTCTGCTTCTTGGGGCTTACTTAATACCTTGTGGTTGGAGATGTACCAGGGCCTAACTGAAGAGCTCTTATGAAAGCAAACTCTGTATGCCAGTTAGACATGGGTTTGCTCGTCTCTCTCTGCTCCTCCACATTTCTCTTTGTTCTTCCTATTATCTCTATCAAGGACTATTTTCAGGGCTGATTGGAAACAGAGAGTGGTCCTGGCGGCACAGTGACAGGGGAGAATGTTTGCTGGAAAAAGCATGGGCAGTCATTGAGAGCAAAGGCAATTAGCCTTCAGAATTGGCCGGTATTCCTTCCTTTCCTTCTTTTTCTAAGTGAACCAGCGAAGCCATTTTCTAGAAAATGGCAAAGAGCAGATTCAGGCCTGCAATTTCCTTGTCTCTGCCCAGATGGATGTTCTGGGACAGGAGCCATGTCACCATGCTCTGTGCTGTGCTGGGCATTCTGGTCTCTGAGCCTGATTGTCTATTCATCATTCCAGGGTTCTGCTGTGCCGTGGGTGAGGGTATCTCTGGGGTCATCTGTCTCCTGGATTGTAAGGCTAGTCCCACTGCTTAAAGGGACTCCACCACTTATGACCCTGTATGTCTCTAAACACTGTACCTGCAAACCACATGGCTCCAGGAAAGGCTATACAGAACAGACACTGAAGGCAGCAGCATTTCCAAGGACCCCAGCCTGGTTCTTATTAACCAGTTCTGATCCCATGGTGACCTGATCTCTTATTTCCATGAGCAGATGGCCTTGAATGCTGAAATTCTCTGTCTTTGTACTGAGGCTTTCTCAAGGATGCGACACACATTTCTCCCCATATTCCCCGTCCTTTCAAAGTTTTCAAGCTATTTCTAATAACAAGATCTTTTAGCCTAACCCCAGCATCTTCCTAGGTCTTGCCCATTGTGAGGAGGATTTGGTTAATTTAGCCTCTCAGCTTTGCCAAACACATCTCTGATTCCTATTCTTTACTGTTACTAATCAGTCTACTTCTACTTATTTTGGGTCTGTCACATTCTGTCTCTAACAATGACACATCCCTCATTTGAATGAGTTTGGCCAGTCTCCTTTTAGGCTGGATTCTTCATCATTTGCTAGGGATTTTGCAGCCACTGAGCTCCTTATTTATTCCGCACACAGACTATTCCCTTGTTGGGATCCTGGGCCTTAGCAATGGCTTCCTGAAGTGCGAGCTCAATATGTTGCTGAGTTTGACTTTCAAGAATTTCATTGAGCATTTTGCATCTCTATTCCTCAGGGAAATTGGCCTATAGTTTTTTTTTTTTTTTTTTTTTTTTTTTTTTTTTTGTTATATCCAATTGGCAAATGGACCAATGAATCCAAAGGAAGAAATTAAAAGGGCCAAAGAATACTTGAAAAACAATGCCCACCATCCTTCTCCAACAGGGAAAGAAAACCCAGGTCAGAATGGCCACCATTAAGAAAACAATGACAGTAAATTCTGGTAAAAATGTAGGTAAAGAGAAATCCTTGCACTCTGTTGGTGAGTGTGTAAATTAATGCATCCCATGGAGGTAAGGATAGAGGCTCATCATAAAGAAAGGAAAAAAGGAGAAAGAAAGATAGATAAGAGATGAGTGGGTATACACCCAAAGGATGCTAAGTCAGCACACCACAGAGATACCTTCACATCTACAACACCTAACATAAGGAATTGGTTAGAATGGGTTACGAATATGGTAGATATACACTGTAAAATTGCATTTATCTATAAAGGGGAATGAACAGCATTCATAGGAAAATAGATAGAGCTGAAGATGATCATGTCAGGTGAAGTAAACCAAACTTAGAAAGACAGAACACTTTTTATTTTATATATGGAATCTAGACTTTAAAAAAAAAACTATATATTTCTATACTATATAATCACTGTCTGTCTGTTATACATAGGTCAGACATGGAAGTAAAAGGGGGAGTATGCAAGGGGGAAGGGATCTAAAGAGAAGGAGAAGAGGGAACAAGAGAGGATAATGGAGCTTATGTGACATAAAAGCAGAAGAGGAACAATTGGGGGCAGGCAAGGGACCAGCAGGTGCGGGAAGGGGAGAGAGGGCTGTGGGAGGGGCAAAAAGAACAAAGCGAATAACATAGGTAAGAAAATGTAACCACAACGAGCCCGTGACTGTTTGTGAGCTAACTTGAACAACATTTAAAAATAAATAAAGAAACAAAACAAAACAAAACTGTCCTTGGGCTGGCCAGATGACTCAGTCAGTGAAGACACTTGCCTGTATGCTTGTTGACCAGGTCCAGTTCCCAGAGTCCTCATAGTGGAAGGAGAGAACTGACTCCTTCAAGTTGTCCTTTGACCTCCATGTGAGTGCCAGGGTGTTCAGACACACAGACATACTTAATAAATAAGTATAAAAATATGCTTTTTAAAAAATGGGCCCTGGGGCAGGAGGGATGGCTCATCGGTTAAGAGCACTGACTGCTTGCTCTTCTAGAGGTCCTGAGTTCAATTCTCAACAACCACATGGTGGCTCACAACCATCTGTAATGGGACCTGATGCCTTCTTCTGATGTGTCTGAAGATAACTACAGTGTACTCATATACATGAAATAAATCTTTAAAAAAAAAATGGGTCCTTAGGGCTGGAGAGATGGCTCAGTAGTGCTGACTGCACTGCTCTTGCGGAGGACCTGAACTCTTTTTATAGTACACACGTGAGCTGGCACAAAACCACCTATCACTCCAGTTCCAGGGAACCTGATATTCTCCTGATACACTCTCACACACCATTCACACATACACACTTATGCAGAAGTACAATTTTTTTTTAAAATATCCTTTTCAGCTGAAGCTACTCCTGAAACTGGAGCTCCCTGGTTTTTGTCCTTTGAGCTGCATGACGACCAGGTGTGTGGGCTTTGCGATCCACTGAGCGGAATTAGAATGCCCAATCCCTCACTCATTAGCTGTGTGACCTCAGTAAAATTACATAACATCTCTAGGCCTGGAAGTGGGGCTACTGCGACTACTCCTGAGTTCAGAAGGTGTTTGTGAAGATAAAAGGTCGCCAAGACATAAAGTGGGACTGCATTTGGGAACAGCTATTGCTGTAATTTTTTTTCTGCCTTCTTTTAAACTTCTCATTTGGCCTTAAATTGCTCCCATTTCATCTTGTTCTTCAATTATGTGTCTGGTCCACTCAGCTAAACTGAGCTCTCAGAAGAAGGAAGAGGGACGGCTCCATCTGGATTCTTACCCCTTCTTAGGTGGACTAGGCCCAACGTACACACTCACCAACAGGTGGTTAATTGATTTGAGTCAATAAGACTTACACAGTTTAATTAAGGCAACCTTGCAAATAGTTCCAATTCAGCCTTGATTAGCCAATCCTGGTGGGTTTGCACCGAGCAGGACAGTGATAATTGTTAACCAAACCCTCTCTTTTCATCTAAACACACGGTTCCCTGAAGGAGGCAGGAGGCACTTCTGAGCTCACCTGAAAAGCATCTAAGGCATCTTGGTATCCATCCACTTATTAGGCTGGCAGCAGGTGACAGTATTGCTAGTGTGGGAGTCAGGGACAGGCCTTTGGGTGCGCAGCCACAGCCTCCCTGGAATCTATAAGGAATATTCTGGAAGCTGTGTTGAGGAAATGCTGAAGTGGGGTTGTCGAGAGGCTGTGCTCATAGCAGCATCACAAGGCCACACAGGTTGACATTCCAAGCAGGTGCAGTGAATCCAGGACTCATATCCTGATCTGCTTCCTGCTTCCTGTATATAGAAAGCATTATGCATCCTGTGGAGCCTCCTAGTACAGAGACATAAAGAAAAACAAAACTCCAGGGAGAAGCGACCAGAAGCCCCATTCCTATCCCTCTGCTTGTTTATCTCTATGCCCTGGGCTGACTGTGAGGCTCGAGAGGGTCTGAATCTCTGAGACTGAACTCTCCCAGAGGAGGCTGGGATTTTATTTTCATATGAGCAAGCCAGACTATGGGGAGGCAGAAAATGTGGAGATTAAGGGCTGGCCACTTTAACGAAGAAAACGAATCTTTCATAGTTTAATGTGCCATCCAGGCCTCTTGCAGTGAGTGGGTTTGTATTCAGCTAAAACATTTAATTTTATTTATTTATTTGTTGCAAAGGAAATTGGATCACGGGAACATTAAAGGTGGAGGAGTGAAATGCATAAAGCAGAACTCACAGCAAGGCACAACCTTGAGCAAGCGCTGCTCACCAACCAAGCAGAAAAGCAACTAATTAGACTGTGGCTCTCCCTGGGCTCTTGGATGTGAGTTCCAACTCCCTCCCTCCCAGGACTGCCAAAAGTGCAGAGGGAAACAAAACTCCCATTGGGCAATTGTCCTGGGGAAGTAATCATGTTTTCTGGTCCCACTTGTTGTACACTTGCCAGGGAAGGGGCTGCCCATGTTTGTTGTGACATGTAAGCCTGCTCTTGGTACAGGATAGTTACAGAAGGTTTTTTTTTTTTTTTTTCTTTACCTTCTGTCAATGAAGAACTCTAAGCAAGATGATGGCATCTCTGCCAAAGGGTCATCCTGAGTCCAGGATGAACAGCCCAGTTCTCTCCTCAGTGGTAGGGGTCCTATCAGTGGCAATAACTCATCTCATACCATAGGGAGCATGTTAAGGTGGATCATACTGGGGAAACTCTGAGAAGAACATCCCTGAAGTAGCACGAGACCATTCTGCAACACTCCTGGGAGGCTGGGCATCATCTGTGCTGAGCAGACCACAGCAGTAGGCCAGCTCTTGGGATCTTGGAGGGCAATGTGAGTCCACAGCTCTCTCTAGGAAGAGGAGAGGGTAGAAAGGCAGGCTGAGCATGTCGGAGCACCCTTTGTTATTGTTTCAATTCACCAGTTGGATAGAAAGATGCTTCCAGGAACTAGCAGGGAGTAAAGGGGTTGCAAGAAGAAGAGAGGGTTCTGGATGTCTGAGCTGCTATTTGAAAGCCACCCAGAGAGCACTGGGCTGTTTGCACTGGGGGTCATTGAGGAGTGTTCATTGTTTCAGACCACTGGGATTCTGGGTTGTTTGCTACCCTGTTAAGTTTATCATGCCTACTGGGTACACATTGCTCATGCAACCATCAAGTGCTAAACAAGATATGGGGCAGCTGGGTAAGCCCAACCAGATATTAGAAGAGGGAACGCCAGAGAGAAAAGGAAGATCTATAAGGGTTAGAGGTGGACCTTACTGAATATGTTCCCACACTGGTGCATATTGGAGAAATAATACATAACCTTTGCTTTCTGCAGCTGTAGGTTTCTATCTGGCTTTTGAGGACAGCAGGGACCAGGCAGTGTGACAGTCTGGCTCTCAGACTTCAGACCTGGTCCCATCTCACACTCAGCAGGTCACTTTGGCATCTGGGTGAGGCCTCGGCTTACCCTGACAGGCTGCTGGAGAGAAATGCGGGCAGCTCTCTCCATTTCTCAAAAGATGACTGCACTCCTTTCACCTTATGGCTTTTACATGAGCACAAGAGAAATGTGCATTAAGGAAAGAAATGACATTATACTCTCAGTGAGCTTGATGGAAAATGGTGGGGACAGGCAAGAGAAGTGATCCCAGCCGTCAGCAGGGACCCTGGTAAAGGTAGTGCTGGCAGCAGGCCTAGGAGATATCAGGGCATGTCCCCACCCACCCCCTCCCAGCCATCCTCTGGCTTCTCCAGAGCCACCTCAGAGGTTACAGCCCATGCATCTTTAATTTTTTCAATTAACAACAATATAGAACAAATGGAGTGGAGTTTTTAATTATTCATAATTCATTTAGGAATAAAATCTTTGTAAACTAAAGGAAGGGAAGGGCCATATTACCTTTTTCTTAAGTCAAAAAAAATGTAGAGCAATGAAAGGGACAGAAAAATCTACTCTTTGAGCTCATTTTGCTGCATCTTCTCTATGGACCGTGCAGTTACAAATGCATAGTTGGTGGATGTTGGGGGCGATTTCCTCCTTGGCTGGTGGTTAGGGGATTGCCTTCACTCTGTTCTGGGAGGCCAGTAATGCACTGTGCAACCTAGTTTATCACTGTCCACATGACCCATTCCTGCCAAGAGCCTTGAAATGATCAGAACTAGCCATGAAGTTAGCCTGCATCCTGCATATCAGCAAGCACTGGCAGGGCGTCTCGTTATATCTGGATCCCAAGGCTTGCTGTGTACCTGGAACTTACAAGAGAGTCATACGAGAGGTCTGTGTCCCTTCAATGTGTATCTCTGAACAGCGCCCAATCCTACAGAACAGGCTATACTCTTAGACTGGGAAGCACAGCCAGAGTATCTTGGAGGTCTATTTTATAGTTTCAGAGTCTGGGTTCAGAGAAGGGGCAGCCAGGATGAACACAGGAGTTGGAAGTAGCTGTTCCTGGAATCATCCAAGGAAGGTAGGGTTTAAAAACATGAAGGGGCATCTCTCTCTCTCTCTTTCTCTCTCTCTCTCTCTCTCTCTCTCTCTCTCATCTGTATAGTTTGATGTGTCTTATTTTCTGTGGATTTCCCTTAGAGTTGTCCATATCCACACTTTCAGATATATGTCTTATCTTTTTGAATGCTTCATTTTTCTTTCTTCAAACTTAAGCCTGTTATTAGACTATCATTATTAAGTCCTAACTCTGGTGCATAAGGAGATGGCTTAGTTATTAAGCAGGAAGATCTGAGTTTGGATCTGCAGAAACCTGTGGAAATGCAGGTGAGTGTGGTTGCCTGCCAGCCTCGCAAGACAGAGACAGGGTATTCCCAGGGCAAGATGGATAGTAAGACTAGCCATATCCACCATCCCTGAGTTTATTTTATTTTATTTTTAAAATTAATTAATTAGTTTTTTGGTTTTTTTTGAAACAGGGTTTCTCTATGTAGCCTGGGTGTTCTAGAATTCACCCTGAAAACCAAGCTGGCCTCAAACTCGCAGAGATCCTCCTGCTTCTGCCTCCTGAGTGCTGGGATTAAAGGTGTGTACCACCACCACCTGGATCCATCCCTGGGTTTTATTGTAAGACATTACCTCGTTGAATAAGGTTGAAGATCCGTTATGAAGAGTTCCTGACACCAGCCTTAGATACCCACAAGCATATAAAAACATACACATACATATATGTACAGCACACACAATGAAAAAAACAAGAAAGCTCCTGCTTTATGAAAAAAGTGAGAAGAAGGGAGGGTATTATAGATGTTATCGGTGAGGTATGTGTAGGGTTACCATGCAACAATGAGTGGGAATAAGACTGGCCCTAAAGAGTGGAAAAGTGAGTCCATAGTAGTGGGTATGGCTAGACTGGGGTCTTGATCCCAACTTTTCTCCAAGCTTCCTTGTTATGTGTCTTCATTACTTTTTATTGCTGTGACAAACATATGGCAAGGCAACTTATAAAAGAAAACATTTATTTGGAGGATCAATGGCCATCATGGCAGGAAGCACAGCAACAAGCAAGCAGGCATGGTGCTGGGGCAGCAGCTGAGCCACAAGCATGAGCATGAAGCTGAGAGAGAGTTGGGGAAGGAGGGGAAGGAAGGGAGAGAAAGGAAGATAAATGGAGAGAGGGAGGGAGGTAGAGGGGAAGAGAGGGGGACCTAGCTCCTCTAACAAGCCCACACCTCCTAATCCTTCCCAAACAGTTTTTACCACCTGGGACAAAACATTCAAATATATAAGCCTATGAGGGCCATTCTTAACTCAAATCA
The DNA here is from genome assembly GCF_008632895.1 of Mastomys coucha. NCBI lineage: Eukaryota > Metazoa > Chordata > Mammalia > Rodentia > Muridae > Mastomys > Mastomys coucha. Next base: position 27,832,549 of record NW_022196912.1, read on the forward strand.
ACAACATTACTCTATGTTGGCTCAACAGCACTCTTGTCTAGCCTCTTGAATTTCTCAACAAGCAAGCATCTCTTTAAGTACCTGTGTAGGGGTGTTGACTCTTCTGATTAATGTTTGTAATGACTCAGTATTCTCCAGGGTTGACTGTCAGCATTCACATAGGCAATCCAGACCTTCTGTGTCCTGATAAGAAGGAACTTGGTGCACGGCTGGTGGAAGAGGATGTGAATTTGGTGTCTATTATCTTCTGATGAGACAAGGAAGGAGCTTCAGTGGTTCCTATAGCTACGTGGGTGAGATTCATGGGCTGTAGAGATGCCAAGACGACTGGCGCTATAATTTAGTAGTGGGGGCAGTGGAATGATTGCCAACAGGAACAAAGGGAAGTGCTCATTAATTACAAAGGGTAATTAATGAACTGTGGTGATTCCTGTCCGTGCTACAACTATCTGCAGGTGGACAAAAACAGTGAGACTTTCCCACCAGCATAGGTGACAGCTCTCTGTGAGGGTGCCATCTCTGCCATGCCCCTTCCCTAATTTCTGTCCCAGGAGATATTGGCAGAAGAGTGAAAGGCCTGTGTTTTCTCTTTTTAGGGGACATCAGCTTACCTGTGGTTGGTTATAATCAAATGAGGGTCCAAGGGATAGATCAGACCACCATAATAGAGTGTGAGCAGGAAGCAATGGGATCTACTCAAGATATTTATTGTTGAGAAACAGGGAGGGGGTTGATAGAACAGGGGTGAAGAAAGTAGGTGGAAAGAAAATCAAGCACATTTGTGATTATATGACACAGACGAGAGATTGATTAACGGGCTGCATGAGCCTGCAGAAATTGCCCGAGATAGCCACACTAGTTGTTCACAATGGGGATTTGTTCTGATTGACCATTGTCAGATCAGTTGTTAAATATTCTGACAGTTACCTCTGTAGACAGGTATAATCACAATGGCAGGAAACAGTCACCAAGACAGTTAAAATGGAAGTGACCACAAGTATAATCAAACAATCATAATTCCAGGAACAGGCAGCAATTATGCAAAGACAAGCTCTGGACCTATGAAGTCAGGGACAGGATCACAGAAATAGCCAGCTTTAGGAAGCTGGAAGCTCAAAGCACAGACAATGGCACAGGTTCTGGAGACAAAGAACAGGGATGGGGATTGGGGGTAGGGGGAGAAGAGGGAGGCATGCATTTGGACTGGCCTCATTGCCATGACGAAAAGTGCAGACAAAGCCTCAGATTGACATATACATTGGCCAATTTCACACACAGCAACTTCACCTTCCTAGGCTTTCCTGCCTGGTGCTCTTTGAAAAAGGTGTTTCAGAAGGGTAAAGCTCAGTGCTGGGGAACACTAAAGGAAATCAGTACTTTAAGGTCTCCTTGGCTTGTCCTTGGGATCTGTGACTTAGTGTGCTCCATCAGGTATGAACTAAAGATGACAGACTCCTGTTTGTGGTTCATAAGACACTCTAGAGCAGTGGTTCCCAACCTGTGACAACCACACTGATGGTCTAATGACCTTTTCACAGAGGTCACCTAAGGCCATGGGAAATCACAAATATTTACCTTACAATTTATAGCAGTAGCCAAATTACAGTTATCAAGCAGCAATGAAAATAATTTTATGGCTGTGGGTCACCACAATATGAAGAACTGTATAAAGGGTTGCAGCATTAGGACATTTAAGAACTTGTGCTCTAGAGTGTCAGGGGGCCTGAGGTAAGATCTGGGTGGGATTTCTCACAGGTTGTGTGTATACGTTGTCACTCTTGGTGAGTGGGTAATGAAGGGCTCTCAGACAGAAAGCCTCCATGATCAAGTTATTCAAGCAGACTACTTTTCTGGCTTCCCCCAGCCTGAGACCCAGTCCTGAGGTGATGTCAGAAGTCATGCCAACTGCAGGTTTTTCAATGGCAAGTGGGTAGAGAAGTATTTTCCATGAAGGTGTCAATAAGGCTTGTGGAAAAAGCTTGATGAGAAAGAATCATCAATGGCTACCCGACAGAAGGCCAGAGTAGCACAGCAAGTGATGATGTCAAGGGACAGTAATCCAGAATAGCACAGATTCTTCTATGAAGTCCAAGGTTCATTGCTGATTTCCAAAGATGTCAATCTCTGCTCTGATCTAGTTAAAATTCCCTACTTCATGGGCCACAGAGATGGCTCAACAATTAAGAGCACTTGCTGTTCTGGCAGAGGACTGGGGTTTGGTTCTCAGAATTCACATGGCACTTCACAACCATCCATAACTCTAATTGAAGGGGACCCAGTGCCCTCTTCTGATCTCTAAAGACATCAGGCATGCACATGGTGCACATTTATACACGAAGGCAGATGTATACATAAAATAAAAATAAATCTTGAAAAAGAAAACTTCACCTTTCTGGGGTACCCCAGCACTATTTTTGTCTGGCCAGCATTGGACTTTACCATTTTAACCCAGAGGTGGTTCTCTTGCTACTTCTGGGCTTGCTGAAAGTCTCTGTCCTCAACTTTTGCTTGTATACTGTCAAGGAGCTTTGCATTTGGCTATTATCTGTCCACTTTGGTTTCGGACATCCCTGCTGGCTAAGGAGTGATCCAAAGGTGCCACATTTGAAGGCTCTGTGTTCCTATGATGAATACCTGTACACTAGTAATCTCTCCATGGAAGACTAAACCTATATGACAGTCTTCCTTTGGCAGACATATAAACCATGAATGTCTTAGGAAGTATAATTTCTACTACTACTTGAACTTAGGCCCTCTAGGGTCATATGGGAAGATGTGATTCTGTTTCACAGGGCTTCCTTCCATTAAGCTCACATGGCCATGACTCAAATAACTTTTACAAGGAAATAGTGGTAACTTCTGCCTCTTTAGTATATGAGACAGATCCAGATCCTTGTTTTGTTAGGAATTCCAAGAGGATCTTCTCTCAACTCCAAATTGGTTCTAAAGGCCATTGTGTTCTTTGAGATCAGAGTTATTCTAGATAACTGCAGAAACGTTTATACAGGACATGTTCTGAAAACTGGTGAGTGCAGGCATGTATTGTGGATGAGGGGTATCATTAAAGGAGTGCCTGGACTCTGTGGGGGCTTCTCAGGCCTCTGATGTAATGTGTAGTTTTTGGTACTCTTTAAGCTCTAGGTGAACTGCACTACCAGCCCCACCCAGGTTCCCTCAGATCTGCAGATGGTACACACACACACACACACACACACACACACACACACACACACACACAATTATTTTTCAAACTGCCTTATTGGCTCAATTGCTGGACTCTTTTAAACCTTCCTTGGCTATCTTGTGCTGTTCTTTTCATTCCCAGCTCAGCATCCTAAATCTACCCTCAGCTTAATTATATTTCTAATATCCTTCCTGTTGCCCCAGGCCCAGTAAGAGAAGTGGCCAATGGCCACTCTACCCTAGAACTCACTGGTCACTTTTTCTCCCCTCAAAGCATAATGAAATCTTTCTTCTTTTCCTGCTTCCCTTAGTCTCCTGTGGGAACCCAGAAGTCCTGCCTCTTTCCTTCTGCCCAGCAATTGGCTCCTGTCATCTTTATTGATTGAGCAAGAACCAATTGGGGAACAGAGCCTTCACATCAGAACCACCTGCTACAACCAGAGGTCCTGTTGTTTAGTTATTTTTCTTCTTGTTACCAAATCCCTGAGAAGAACAACTTAAGGCATGAAAGGCATATTTTCACCTAGAGTGTAAGACACCATGCAGTCTGTCATGGTGAGGAAAGCATGTGTAGCAGATGTGGAGGCATATGGTCTCATGCCTACAGTCAGTGAGAAGAAAAAGGACAGTGACTTGGGCCAAACTATAAAATGTCAAGGCTTACCACAGTGCCTCACTTGTCTCCACTAAGGCTCCATGTTTGCAAGCAGCAACAACTTCCCAAAACCAGTGCTTCAAGCTAAGGATGGAAAGTCTTATGACACATGAGCCTATGGGGGTACGTTTCCCATTCAAATTGCTCCTTCCTAGACAAAAGAAAGCCTTTGTTCAAGGATGAGGCCTCCTAAGCTGTGGGGCTATGCCTGAGCACCAGTGGTGTGCCTGGGCTGTGAGCAGCATCTTGAACTTCTCTGGACTAAAGAACTCAGAGCACCCAGGTTTCTTGTCTTCCATTATAGAACCTGAAGCACTGGGTTTCGTGACTGCTGCCTTTGGCACTACCATATCCCTGTGTCTGGCATAGAATGATCAGGGCAGGCAAGGGAAAAACTCAATAATACTCTGAGGTCATGCTTTTCACCCCAATCTCTTGTTATGATCTTGATCTTCTTTTCCTCCTGGTTTCCAAGATGCTCCCTTGAGAGCTGCCTCAGACTAGGCAGTGTTATTTATTATATTGATCACCCATAACATCCCCCCAAGGCTCAATGTAGAGGGAAGTGACTGGTCCTAATGGCACAATTAGCTTTATTATCTTCTGGCTCCTGATGTAATGTTTCTGTCGCAGCCTTTGCAGCAAAGGGGATGAGCCAGGATGGGAAATCTGGAGTCAAGATTGTGAGTCTTGCTGAGTTACTAGTGCTTCAAGTGACCTTGGATAATGTTCTCTTTCTTTTTGATAGCAATATTTTAATTATGAAAATATAAAAAGCATTGATCGGGTCTGAGACAGTATACTAAATACTTTAATGGGTTATCTTGTTATCTTTGCTGGAAATCTCACAGCAAGCCTACAAAGTATCTATTGTGTTTTGATTATTTATTTCATTTTATGTGTATGAGTATTTTGTTTCCTGTGTGTGTGTGTGTGTGTGTGTGTGTGTGTGTGTGTGTGCATGTGCACATGTGCCTGGTAACTGCAGAGGTCAAAAGAAGGTATCAGATCCTCTGGAACTGTAGCTACAGATTGGTGTCAGCTACTATATAGAGGCTGGGAACAGAACTCAAATCCCTGAAAGAGAAACAAGTGCTTTTGATTGCTGAACCATCTCCCAAGTCCGCCAAATAAGGACTACTTTTAAGACATCTTATAGGCTCAGAGAGAGTAAGTAACATGACTAATGTCTTTTAGATAGGGGTGCTAGGCTGGGTTTTAGGAACATTAATTTAAAGCCAGCAATTGGAAGCTTTCCATTACCCTGTCTCTTCAACTACTTAACGGACAGTGGTTCGCAAACTTCTCAGTGCTGTGACTCTTTAATATAGTTCCTCATGTTGTGGTGACCTTCAGCCATACTGTAATTTTGTTATATTACATCATATTGTGAATATCTGTGTTTTCAGTGGTCTTAGGTGACCCTTGTGAAAGGTCACTAAGCACCCTCCCACAAAGAGAGCACAACCCACAGGTTGAGAACCACTGAGAGACAGGATCATGCTGTCAAGCCTGTTGCATTACAGCAGCTCCTATGCCTTACATTAGGATATATAAGCATTGCTGCAACTTTCTTGTCTTGGGTCCTAAGAGTAAATGACTTTACAACATGGTTCCTGGAATTCAGACCCATTTCTATTAATATTATACTTATATTTATATTCCTTAATAGACATAATCTTTACATATATAAATACTTACATATATATTTATCTTATGTATTTTTCTAAGACTGTTTTTCCCTGATCACATAGTTCACTTTTCTACTTTCTTGGTTACAACTTTTCCTGCAGGAAGAGTCACACGGACTTGCTTCCTGAGAGCCTGGCTAGAGATGGAAGTGGATTCTGTTTGTAGTAGGGACCGCATCAGGTGCTTTAAAAAGGGATTTATTTGTTTTTATTTTATGTGTATGGATATTTTAGCCACATGTCTGTCAATGTACCATGTACGTGCCTGAAAAGTCCAGAAAAGTGCTTCAGATTCCCATAGAACTGGAGTTACAGATGATTGTGAGTGGCTGTGTGGATGCTGAGGTGCAGGGAGCTAAGTACTGGTGCTTCGCAAGAGTAGCCAGTGCTCTTAACTTCTGGGACATTTCTCTCATGCCCCATGTGAATCTTTGAAGCACAGTGGTGATATTATAAGATGGATATTTGTGGAAAATTACTCTAGAGCAGTGAGGAAGAAGGCTGGAGTAGAGAGAGCGAAGGTAGGGAAGAGGAGGTAGGAGGACGTGGTTGAGATTCCATCCTTCAGCACAGACTTCTGGCCAGTTATGTTCTCAGCCCCCTGAGGACATGGCGGATCAAAGTTTTACTCTATTTGGTGTTGTAATCCCACTCTTTTTTCTTCTCTTTTGGTTGTCCCTCTTTCTCTTTCCCACTCCATTTGATGGCTTAAACATTAGAAACCCAATCCAGGTGCTTCAAGTTTTGGTCTAGCTCAGGGTTGTGGTGATCTAAGGTGCTCTGCTTGCCCTTTGATTAACTGTACCCTCATCTTTCTCTCTCTTCCATTCAAGAGGCACCTGTATCCACAATAAGGCTGACTGCTCAACCAGAAGAGTCAGGAGTGCCTCTGGTGATTGGTGGCTACTCTGACAGTGCCAAATCTAGAGCTCAGGGCTCTTGCGGGAGCAGGCAGGCACTTTATCCCAGGTCCCTGGTGGCTGGGGGTGGGGGGCGGGTGACACCGATGCCTGCCAGGTGCACTCTAATGATTGTTTTCACTGAAGAATTTTGGACTCCATGCCATACAATTTTCATCCTTTTTGTAAAATGGATGATAATTTGGGTCTGTCTTGACTGCTGGTTTTGCATTGCTAATATTGGTGGGAGGAGGGTTTTGCCTAAGTTCTCTTAAAATATGAGAATTTCAGTCCAAAATATGTGAATTTTTAATTGCGATCTTGGCAGCCTGGGGTGGGTTTTGCATGAGCATCTGCCCCTTCCTCCTTGTCCCTCTGCAGCCTCTGCCTTGCCTTGCCTTCCCTCTCTAGCCTTTTCCTGGGCTAGGGCTGCCCCCTCTCTCCCACTCTTCCTCATTCCCTGCAATGAACTTCCCTCAGCAACAGGACTCAGCCTTGCTTTCTGCCCCAGGGTGGGGTCAGCAGCTGTGCATTACCAGGGTTTCCATTACAAATGCTATTTTCCAGGGGCTTCTAACCAAGTCATACACATTTGTGTGGGCTTGGAACCCAGCCTTCTGGGCAAGGTCTCAGACTGCAGAGCCTCGCGGTTCTGTGCAAAATCTCATTACTGTCACTTCGGCCATTTTCCTGGTTGAGAAACTAGATGGTGCCTGCTTTCAAAGGCTGTTTATACCTCAAGTTTGCAAGACAGGGGTAGCAACTGTTAAAGAAACACAGTCCTACACCCGGCCCAGCCTACCAGTGATCAAACACCACATGTGTTGGGATTGTTGGGAAGCCTCCAAACATACCTTATTTCCCAAGCTCCTTAGCTTTACACAGCAACGTGGTCTGACATTTAAAATTAATCTATGTGGTAAAGTTATTAGCGTTCGAATGTTAGCACTGGAATATCCAGTGACCTCTCCTCCCGGGCTGGTGTTTGTTTGATGAGGATTCCCAGGCTGTGTCAGGGCTGAAAGCAACGCAGTCACACACACGCTTTTTATTAATTCTAGTACTGGGCCTCACCTTGGGAGATCTCCAAGTGCTCTCTGTAGGGGAGCTCTGATTTCTCCAGGCAATAGCTGGAGGAGCCACAAGCCAGCTATTGCAAATGCCAAATAGGCTTCTCTTGCCCAGAGAGACAATGAAGACCCAGAGAGGAGCCAGCAGGATGTTTAATAGCTGCTGGGAGTCATTGTTCTGGGGCTGAAGCAAGCACCTAAAGGACCATGGTTGTCAGGCATAGTCTCATACCCACACATTTACGAGTGTCTGTGCTATTTCATGTCATGCCCATGGCCTTCTCCTAGTGACAGTCAGTCTAACCGAAAGGACCACAGGAAAGGCTGATTCATCTGACCATGCCTGTCCTTATTATGGTGTGAAATACACCCATGTTAGCTTCTGGGCAACTGTGGATGAACTCATAAGATAGACTAAAGGGAGCCTACCTACTAATATCTTTAGTAGGTAAATTACGAAGCAGGAAAGACAATCCATCAAGTCCTTCCTGCAATAAAACAGAATATTGAGGGGATATTGAAGAAATAGCAGCCTGTGATTTAGCTGGAGAAGGAAGAACTGGAAGGATGGAAGTAGAGGGAGTTCTAAGACTAATTTGCAGGGGACCAGACTGTCAGCCCATAATGGAGAGTCTGTGTGGAGGGTCTTTCGAAGCATGCTTTGCCAGCAAGTGTCACAATCTCAGATTTGGAGGGTTAATGTGACATCTGATTGGAGGATGTGTTGTGGAGAGGAATAGTTAGACCCAAGTATGACTTCTTGCTTGCTTCTGTTAAGTCATCAAGCAGCTCAGCCACCTCATCATCCTGCTGCTTCTGTCACCCAGAGTCCTTGTCTGTTTTCACCTGGCTGCCCCAATACATTAGGCTTCTCTGGGGTTCATCTTGTGGCAAATACTCACCTCACTTTGTCTTCTCCATGGTGACCTCACCCATATTTGCACTCCCATCTGCTCTCCTATGCAGCTAACATGAGCACCACCCTCTGAGCACGAGTCTGTGTATATGTACCTGTCCTATTTCCTCAAGAACCTTAAGGAGGTAGAGTTTCCATCTGCGAGCCACCTTGGAGGGCTTAGAACCCTCTAACTCATTGTAGTCTGCCTTTCTTCTGTTCTCTCTAGCTCGCTGAGTGTCCATGGATACTTCTGTGTGGATTCTTATTGATACCTTTATAGTTCTGTTCCTACTCCTTTCTTCTTAATTCCCTGTTTTTCTCTTAAAAAACAAACAAACAAACAAACAAACAAACCAAAAACCAAACCAAGCCAAAACAAAAAATAGTTAAGGCTGGTTGGGAGAACTGGAGACTAGAAGAACCTCTCCTGGGACTGTAGGCCCTGGCTGGGAGTAAGCCTGAAACAGACGACCCCCACATGAGGCCATGTGGGTAGGCTCAGACCAAGAGCAAGCCCAAGATAACTACCAGTCTAGTGGTAGGGGGGGCAGACAGGGAGCTATCCTGAGATGACCACCAGTCTGGGCCACACAGACCTTTAGTTGGGTGGGTGGGGGCAGACCATGCCTGAGATGGCCCTAGCCTGGTACCATAATGTGAAGATGGGACATAGCACTTTTGAGATGACCCCAGAGACCCTGGGTGCTACTAAGAGGGGCAAATAAGTGGTGGAGAAATGGAAGAGAAAGAGAAACAAAAGGATGTGGGCACCATGAAGAGAGGTAGAGCTGGAGACTCGAAGGTAGTAAGGGACAGCCTGGTGTGAGTAGCTGGTGATACCACCTGGGACCATGATGGAATCCTGGCCTGTGCTACCACTGGGGGGGTCATTTCTGGGTCCATTGACCTGAAGCAAGGGTTTTATTGACACAAAAGGCCAAGCAGATGTTCCTGGTCTGGGGTGACTCTGGGGACATGTCAATGTCTGAGGGCTGTGAAGAACCAGTTCCACCCCTCACCTGGGCATCTTGGGAGAACTAGCCGTTGTGGTATGAGAGAAAGCTGACCTAGCCAGCTGCAGTACTAGGGAGATCAGGCCTTGCATATGGCCCAGGAAGTTGGCTCCGGTTGTTGGAATGAACTGGTTCCAAGGGTATGAGTGTGAGAGAACTGGCCCAACTGCCATCTGCCTCCTACGACATGGACATGGGAGAGATACCCTCCTTCCACCTTGCTACTTGCAGCAGACAGGAGACTTATCTTGGGGTCACGAGAGCAGGAGGGCTGTCCTTGTCCCTCACCAGCTGCAGCTCTGAGGAGAGTAGGCCCTGTACCTTGCCTGAGCAGCACAGTAGAGCTGGTTCTGGATGTGGGGGTTTGGTGAGCCAGCCCAAGGGTGTGAGCTTGGGAGAGCTGGCCCAGCCACCACTTGTCTCTCCTGCAGAGACATGGCCAAGGGAGAGATACTCTCCCTTATTCCTCGATACCTATGGCAGGCAGAAGACCTGGCGCTGGGGCCGTAGTAGGCCCAGTTCTCTCTAGCTTGCTGAGTCTCCACGGATACTTCTCTGTGGATTCTTGTTGATACCTCTTATAGTTCTGTTCCTAGCCCTTTCTTCTTAATTTCCCAATCTTTCCCTAAACAAAAAAAAAAAAAAAAAAAAAAAAATTGTTGAGGCCTGTTGGGAGAGCTGGAGACTAGAAGAACCCCTCCTGGGACTGTAGGTCCTGGCTGGGAGTAAGCCTGAAACAGATGATACCCGAATGGCACCATGTTCTTCCTGGCCGCAATACTTCAGAGAATATCTCTGAACCTTGCCTGGGCTGCACCTCATGTGGGCAGCACAGTAGAGCTGGTCCCCGGTTGTGGGGGTTGCCAGTGAGCTGGCTCTGAGGGCAGGAGAGCAGGAGAGCTGGTCCAACCCCTCCTCACTGCATCATTGGTGAGAGCTGGACCTGCACCTCACCTGGATAGCACAGTAGAGCTGACCCTGATGGTGTGGGTGTGGATGAGTCAGCCCCAAGGACATATGAGTGGGAGAGCTGGTTCTGCCCCTTGCTGGCTGCAGTGTTAGATGGGCCAGCCTGGGCAGAGCAAGAGAGCTTATCCTGATGGTGTGGGTACAGGGGAGCTGGTGGGCTGACCAGCTCAGATACCTCCTAGGTCAAGATCTAGGACTTTGAATTGAACCACCTCAACATCTACATTGTCTATGAACTATTGGAGTGTGTGCTGGGGCCAGTCCTACAGATCCAAAACTACAGGACTTCCATGACACAGGGCAATAGCAGGTTATCTGAGAGGAGTCCCAGTGAGGTTCCAGTACTGATAGTGTAGCAGAAGCCAGAGGCCTTGGGACAAACCAACAAGTCATTACAATGAACAATTGCAAGCAAAGAAGTGTGAGCAGAATGGCATACTGTGGGATACATTGTAACAAACTACAGTTTCTGCGATGAGTTGTTTTTTCTTTTTCTTTTCTTTTCTTTTCTTTTTTCTTCCTTCCTTCCTTTCTTCCTTCCTTCCTTCCTTTCTTTCTTTCTTTCTTTTTTTTTTTTGGAGAGATTATATAAGGCAGGCATGAGTGGATGGGGAGATGAATGGGGTTGGGGTACATGATGTGAAATTCATAAAGAACCACTAAAAAAGTAAAAATAAAAATTGAGACAGGATTTCTCTGTGTAGTCCTGGCTGTTCCTGAATTCTCTCTCTCTGGAAACCAGGCTGACCTTGAACTCAGAGATTCAACTGCATTTGCTGCCAGAGAGCTGGGATTAAAGGCATGCACCACCATGTTCTGGCTATCTTCCCTTCCCCCTTTTTTTGTTAACAACATCTACAAAGACATCAGTATCAGCTCTCCCTAGAAGCTGGCCCTTCCTTTGATCTGCACAGCTACCACTCACTTTGGCTTGTTACAGATGAGGCTATGCCCTTGGAAATGCCCTTGGAAATGAGCCCTGTTCTTCTGCATGTCTCATTGCTACAAGGGGCGTGCTGGTTCATGCTCTAGGACAGTGTGATACTTTGAGCATCAGTCCATTTCACAGATGTAAAGAGTGGGTTTTATCCTAAACCACATCTCCTCATTATTCTATGAGGTGAAACCCTTCAAGGAGGTTCATAGAATGTGTTTATTTTAGTTCTGAGGTTTTTAAGAACCAGTAATACAAAGTGTTTAGGAAGTAAGAAACTCAGACGGGCCTGTGAAATAGGTATTCCAGGCCAGAGCTAGAAAGCTGCAGTGGTCCAGGGTTTCTGTGTCTTGGGAGTGAACCAACTAGGTAAAGAGAAGATTTGATTCCAAGGCTGTGGAAGGTTTCCCATCTCTCACTACTTTCTTACTCTGTCAGAGTGTAGTGAGTTGTTTTTCAGATTTGAGAACCCCAGGGGAGTGTTTGTGCACCTTGAGGTGGGGAGGGGGGCAGTGGGACACCAATAGCTCCTGATACATGTTGAGTGATGAGGCCAGAGAGAGGTCTGGCTTCACACCAGACCCCTCTCAGGACTCTTGTTCAGAGAACATGCATAGAGCTAGGTGGTATTTCCTGAGAGACTGCCACTCTTACTGTGTCTGTCCTGGTCTCTCTCCGGGCTTCTTAGAGAACAGGAATTATGTCTTTGCCATCTTTACCTAAGCCTGAAGCAGGGAGCAGAGGCTCTCTCAGCAGGGTCCACAAATACCGTTCATCTTCTTCCATCTTCCCTTTCTTTCCCCACTCCCATCTACATAAACACACATTTGCTGTGGAATGAATATAATTTACCTGCTTGAAAATGAGAGTTCTGGGAGAAGTCGAGGGTACATGCTTTCTCAGGTGGTGATTCTATGTTTGTATGTGAGACAGAGTAGAAAAGAGATGCCTTAGGGATGAATTCAATGGGCACCTGTCAAGGGACATATCATGATGGACAATACAGACTCTCACTATTTGGTTTGTCTCTGCGCTTCAGACCCTGTGTACCATTCGGAGGCCCCAGGTTGTGATGGAGATTAATATCGGAGAGTAGGAGAGATCACCACCAGAAATTTATTAACATATTCTGCTTTTGTTCCGCAGCAGGCTTCAGGCAGGCTGCAGTGCCATGCCGGGCCCTGCCTTCTCTGGGTCCCCTAAGACGCTTTGATGACCACAGCGTTTCCTGGTAGAGGCTTCTTCCCTCTCGGGGTACAGATAAGTGATTCCAGCGACCTCCCCTTTCTCCTGCAGCTGTGAGCTGTGTAAATGGCAAGGCCTCCCTTGCCAAAAAATAAAAAAAATAAAATAAAAATAAGAGACTCCAAACAAGCAAACAAACAGACAACAAAGAACTCTGATGTGAGGTTCTCATCTATTTTCATGTTGTTCTGGAAAATGTTCAATAAAAATGGCTTTAAGGTTTTTAATACTTGAAACACTAAGATGCCTCTCCCCGACAGGAAGAGAAAAGGGTTATTGAGTACAACAGGGAAGGGAGGAGGACAAGGAAGGAACGGAGGTATTCCCGCCATGCTTCTCCGTATAGAGCTGTGGCTGAGGAGTAAAAACGTGGACAAAAAATTTATTTTGTGTGATAATGGAAGATAAGGAAAGAATATAAGAGCTGGAGAGGGTGGGGGCAGGGCTCCTTTGCCAGGCATTCTGTGATATGACACGGCTAGAACATGCATGAACTCACAACAGCTTTGGCCAATCCACATACTATTCCCGTAAGACCAAAATAAATAAATTAATTAATAAATAAAAATTAAAGTTTTCAGCATGGTCAGGGAAGGATAGGACTCCTCACCCCTAGCTAAGGAGCTAATGGCAGCTGATGGCTGCAGAGGAGGGAGAGTCACTTTTTAACGCCTCAGTGGATGACCCTCCACACATGCTCGTATGGGCAGCACTAATTGAATTTGGTGGCTTATTTAAAAACAGGCATGAAGTTGGGTGGAGATGGGAGATACATTGGGGAGAGTGGGGAGGGAGCTGGAGTGAGGGAGTGGGGGATGGGCACAGTCAAGCTACCCTGTGTATATGGAGGAAATGTTAAGATATTACAAATTTCAATTTACAACATGTATGAGACTGGAGATAGACTTCTCTATGTGTGAACACATGCATAATTGCACGCCTAAGCACTGAGACCCAAAGGTGCCATTTGCCTATCCGTCAGTGGGGTTGACAAGGTCCTTAAGAGAAGAGAGGGGGGAAAGCCCCAGTTTCTGCTTTGGGTGCCATCACTAATCTAGAAACTGGTTTAATTTCCAAGTTTCCTTTTAAAATATGAGCAGTGGATTGACAGTGCTTATTTGTTTATTTACTTGTTTCTGTAAAGGCCCAGAATAGGATTTTGTGAATCTGTGCATTCTTAGCCAGTCATGGAGATGTGTTAATTAGTTATTTAATATAACCACCATTATTTCCCAAGGAAAGAAAATCTACAAACATGACAAGTGATTGCTATTAATCTTAATTATTATAATGACCTCCATACAAACAATAACCGTCTGGCTACCCTGTCACGTGTTTATTTCATTACTGACAAGAGAGATCTTTAAAATCTCATGATAAATTAATGCTTATACCATTAGCTGCAGCTTGCTGGCTGTGGGGAAGAAAAATGATAATCCGGTTTATAAGACTGTTCAAATGAATCCTTTCTCTTTGGCTCCGATATTCCAGATTTCTCATCTTAACATAACTCCTAATTCTTTGGTCCTTGTCTTTAAAACTCCATTTCTGTCTAGATGGCTTTTGTTTTCTAATTGACCAGAATCTGCATAGGTCTGCTTTACAATGATGCTTCTAAGAATCCTCTTACCATTCCATAAGTGGCATAAGTGATACAAACGCCTGTGCTGCAGATAGGTTATTATTTTAATTTTGCTTCTGGCCATGGTATGTCATGCTTAGTCTGGCCTGAGATAGCTAAAGGAGGATGTGTTTATGTTGCATGCCCAGCTAGCTTTCAAGACAACAGAGAGGTTAAGATACTTTCCTTGAAATAACCAGTAAGTTAGTTGTAGAAGCAGGGCCATAAAGCATATGTGTCTATATGTTACCACATACTGGCTCCCCGGGTATCACAGTAACAACCAACTGGTAAAGTTGAGTTTACTACTTACTATCTGCCTGAATCAGTTTGGCTTGTGTTCTTGGTTAGGCCTCTATGGCTGTGATAAAGCACCAGGATGAAAGACAGTTTTGGGAGGAAAGGGCTCATTTCATCTTATAGCTCTCAGGACAGGCTCCATCATTGAAGGAAGTCAGGGCAGGAACTTGGAGGCAGGAACTGAAGCCACTAACTGGTTGCTCCCCATGGCTAGCTCAGCCTGCTTTCTTAAATCACTCAGAAACACCTGCCCAGTTGGCTGGACCCTCCCACACCAATCATTTATCAAGATTAAATCTTGTGTCAAGGTTAAAAACAAAACAAAACAAACAAACACCAAACCAAACTAATTAACCAGGAAACTTTGCTCTAATGAATACCATTAATAATAATATAGGCTTTTTTTTTACATTTTTTAAATTATTTTTAATTAATTATTTTATTTATTTACATCTCAAATGTTGCCACCTCTCCCAGAGGTCTTCACCTTATCCCCCCTGCCCCTTCACCTCTGAGAGGGTACTTCCCACCTCTCTCCCTAGGCATCCCTTTCCCTGGGGCATCAAGTCTCTACAGGATTTGGTGCATCCTTTCCCACGGAGGCCAGACAAGGCAGTCCTCTGCTACATATGTGCCAGGGGCCTGGGACCAGCCTGTGTATGCTTTTTGTTTGGTAGCTTAGTCTCTGGGAGCTCCCAAGAGTTCAGGTTAGTTGATACTGTTGGTCTTCCTATGGGGTTGCCACCCACTTCAGCTCCTTCAATCCTTTCCCTAACTCTTCTATAGGGGTCCCTGACCTCAGTCCAATGATTGGCTATGAGTATATGCATCTGTCTCAGTCAGCTGCTGGTAGATCCTCTCAGAGGACAGTCACGCTAGACTCCTGTCTGTAAGCACAACATAGCATCAGTAATAGTGTCAGGGTTTGGTGTCCACCCAAGGGATGGATCCCAAGTTGGGCCAGTCACTGGATGGCCTTTCCTTCAGTCTGTGCATTTTTTTGTCTTTACATTTCTTTTAGACAGGAACAATACTGGGACAAATTTTTGAAGGTGGGATGGTGACCCCATTGCTCTACTGGGGAGCCTGTCTATCTACTAGAGGTGGTCTCTTCAGGTTCTACCACTCCACTGTTGGGCATTTCAGCTAAGGTTATCTCCACTGAGTCCTGGGAGCCTCTTACAATCCATGTCTCTGGGACTTTCTAGAAGTTCACCGATCCAGCCACCCCCAGCAGCAGCATCTTTCCATTCATTCTCCTGGCCCTCTGGCCTTCTCTCCTGTCTATATACCCCATACCAGATCCTGATTGCTTAAATAGAAAGCATTTGTTTTCATAATTCTGAAGACTGTACATTATTGATCAAGGTGCTGAAGGTGTGTTTCTGGGTTTGCAGGTGGCTGTTTTGTCATTGTGTCTACAAATGGAAGAGAGTAGAGAAAGAAAAAGCTAGCCCCTTCTGTCCTCTTCATATTAGGTACTCATCCTATTCAAAAGGGCTCTCGCTTCATTATCTACACCATCTAAGCTCATACTTCATATCCCACACTAGCAATTAGATGCCCCTAAAAATTTCAATGAGACCCAGACATTCAGTCTGTGGCATTGTGGTAATAGAACACCAGCTTGGCCAAATAGGGAGGAGCCAAGTTGGCATATTGACCAAGACAGAAGTCAGTGTCACAATGGACCTCTCAAGGTGGGAGGTGGGTTAGAACTAAGCAAGAGTCATGATCTGACATATTCCATCTGGAGACAATGAAAATACATTGAGAAGAGGGAGTAGAAAAATTCAAAAGGTCTTAGGACACAAACTGCCATGTGCTGTTTTCTATTCACGAATCAATACATCTTTCAACACGTTCCTGTTTTGAACAACTTTTACCTCCCTGGGCAGGAATATCCCAGAAGGTGAAGTCATTTTAGTGTGAATCCTATGTCTGGTTTGATTCTTAGCATGTATATGTTTAGTTATTTATACCTTTAGTTATTTTTATTCATCTTTTGATGTGTGTTGACTTTTGTATTTCCATCACCACAGGCTGGTGCCTATTTCATCTTAGCTATGCATATAGCAATGGCTCCCCATCCTCCAACCCAGGGCCACTACTCCTCAGAAATAGCAATGGAGATTTCAGCCCCTCTTCATCTTGAAACATGAAGTCAAACTTGAACTTCACAGAAATATTTCTCAAGTACGTGGCAGTTAGAATTACCCTGGATGAAGTTACTTGAGACTCCGCCCCTTGGACTTGAAGAATCTCTTCGAGGGGATGCTTAGATCTCTTGTTATTTACAACCTTGGAAGTTGTTGGTCTCAGCTAGTGTGCCAAGGAACAACAGAGCTGGAGCCTCGCATCCTTACAGATGTGAACTCAAAATATTGAACAGTCTGTAAAATTAATGTTCGTGACGACTCTTTCTGAGGAGCTGCATGGGCCACAGGGATGTGGTAGGGGAGGAAGAATGTTTTGCAGAAGTGACAGCATCACTACACATCTGGGCCAAAGGGAGAGAGGCTGCTCACTGCTAAAGAGAGCGTTTTCTTTTCTGCACGGAACCAAGTAAGTAAATCAACTCGTTCAGGCAGTGACATGGAGCTAAAGGGAAGAGTGAGATCATTTGTATGGAATGTGGTCACTTCAGTTGTTCAGGGAAAACTCTACCATTTGAAAATGTGCCACAAGTGCTCAAATCTGGGGCTAGATTCAGCTTCAGATAGTCTGCCTACATATTGGTTAGGGTGACTATAGCTCATGACAGCTATTACCCAAATGTCAATGACCTAATATAATAGGTTTATGTCTCACCTATGCAACAGTCGATGAAGTGGTTTAGGGGGATTTTCTTTAATCGTTAATCTCCACCATTAGTTAAGACTTCCATCTTCTGCACCCAGAAGGACACTGGGGGCGAAAACACACACTGAAAAGAAACCTGGCTTGGATGTGATATGCAACATTGCTTTGGGAAGAATGGGAATGTATGCACAAGGGGGATCAGATGGAAAATGCAACCCTTGGTCTGATGGCTACCTCCTAGTGGTAGCTCCATGCAATAGCCAGAATTGGCACAGTTAGTTGCTACCACTAGCTCATGCTCCTGGAGAACCAAAGTCTGTACACATCCTGCCTGCTACACTTTAGAACACTCCCATCCAGCTCCAGTTCACACACCCAGCTCCGAATCCCAGAGTCTGAGCCACCAAGTCTGCATATGGCTCGCCGAGTCTCCATGCCCAGAGAACCAGAAGATGTGGGCCTAATCTCTCTTTCATCAACCCCATGTATGTCATGGAGTAGAGGCTGTGTTCCTTTAATATTCCCGAGTCTGTTCTGTGAGAGAAATGCTTTTGTGTATGTTGCCCTTGCTCCCAGGCTCTTTAATCCGGAAGACACCCCACCCCCAGTCTTTTACAGGCACATCTAAGGGGCAGTGATCCATTCTTGATTGTCTCTTTATAGTGTAAATGACAAGTGTTGACAGTAGTTTAAAATTCCTACATTATTTAAAGGCTAGGATTATAGTTTCTTTGGTATGGTAGTGTGACTTTGTCAGGATCTCAGCAAACATCTCATCTACTTAGACTGTTGGGGGGAAGATGGTCATCAAGTCACCCAGACCTCTTCCCTTCAAACAAACGAAGCCAGCCTAGTTTGTTTGCTGATGTTTTTTCATGCCTCTGACTCAGATTAATGGAAACTGACCGTAAGACTATTTCACACAGGCTAGGTTGGAAGAAGGCTCCCTTAATCCACTCTCAGATGCAGGGTGGAGCTCCTGTGCATAACTGCGACATCCTCATGGACCTTAGTATAAGCATTTTTCATTCTAAGCTCTTGTTCTTTGTGGTCTGGCAGTTGAGTTTTAGTTTTAGGCCTGTATATGCTTTCCTTTTCCTTACAACTCAATATATATACATATACATATATATGTATATATATACATATATTTTCCTGAGCTCATCTTTTTATTTCTTTGATAAATACTGGCTTGTCCCAACCATCATCCTCAGACATTCCCTGTGTAGGCATGTGACTTGCCTTCCTGTGGTGGCACACCATAGTTCTGAGTATTTCCCTATGGCGTAGTTGTGCCCTCCATCACCTCAACCTGTGATCTCTATTGCTTTACTCAGCCATCCCATAGCTGGGAATACAATGTATGTGTTTTGGTTTGGTTACTGTGGTTATTTTGCCGTTCATACTGGCTTCTGCACAGTCTTCGTGCTTTGTGTCAGTGTCTCTGACTTTGCCAGACTGCAGCTATTTCTTCTTCCTGTGGCTCCTATGCCTGAACCCAAATTTCTGGGCTTGTTTTGTTGTGGTCTCTCAAATGTTAGATTACCGGTAAATTTTTAATTCATCTTAACTGCTTGCAAAGTGTATCATTAATTACTACTACACCTAATGTACTGCATTCTGAATAGAAGTGTGGACGAAACTGTGTGTGTTTGTGTGTGTGTGTGTGTGTGTGTGTTCACATGCGTGTGTTTAGTTCAGGCATGGCATCCACGGGGACTGATTGATTTTAATATTAGTCTTAGAAGCATGTTCACAGGGAGAGAAGCTGCAGCAGCTATTCTCAGAGTGACATCAGCCTGTGCATGGTTATATGCCATGTAGCATGCGATAATAGTGAATAAAACTTTTTCTAAATAAATGTACCTACCCAAATACAACTTAACACAAAACAAACCATCAAAACATACATACAGCTTAACACAGAACATAGATATTCTGTTGTCCAATGTGGGCCACACTTTAGTAAATGAAGTAGGACTAACATTCCTGTGAACGTCTTCACTGCTCCTATTTTATAGTTGAGCCAAAAGATGGTTAGTAAAATCTGGATTTATGGTTGGGTCTCATGTTAGCCAGCCTAAATTCAAACTCTGCAGTGATGGAATGTTTACTATTGACTGGAGTCATCCAAGCATGATGGGAAGGTCTGTGTTACTCAGGAAAGGCCACACTCTGCTGTAACATTGATGCCCTTCCGATCTTGGGGGCTTAGCCTACAGTTCATTTCCTTTTCCTGTCACAGTGTCCTATGTGTTTTGAGGCTCCTAGAGGCACACTACTGTCAGTAGTGACTAAGACTCCAGACTTCGACCTTCTCAGGCTGTCATGTTTTACATTCAACCTCCATGGTGGGTTTAGAAGGAGAAGAGGGATGTGAACAATTATGTTATGTTATTTCTTACCTAAGGATTATTGATAAATTTCCCCATTGATCTGTACAGTATGTCAAGACTGAAAATCTGTCACAGCGGTCTCTCCTTAGTTTTGTATTTACATTCTAAAGTTTTATTAAATTGTAGTTAATAAACTCTGCCATGATGGAATATTTAGTAATGCCTAAATTTTCAGTGGCCCACTGTTCTGAGTAGAGTGACAGTTTGTACCAATTTACTTCCTCTTGCCTAAAGTGACCATCGTCCCTCTACGTGTGTTTCATGCCATATCCACCACTCACCCATTAATACAATAATATAACCTATTATAGTTATATTGTTCCAGGACGACTTGGTTATTATGTGGAATAAAGTAACTGTTATATAGTAGCTTGACATGATATCATGATGGTTGTGTTATACACCCTACTTCATTTGATTATGTAAGCACTGTGTATACTGACTGGTTTTATGTGTCAATTTGACAGAAGCTGGAGTTATCACAGAGAAAGGGGCCTCCCTTGAAGAAATGCTTCCCTGAGATCCATCTGTAAGGCATTTTCTCAATTAGTGATCAAGTGGGGTAGGGCCCATTTTGGGTGGTGTCATCCCTGGTCTGGTAGCCCTACGTTCTATAAGAAAGCAAGCTGAGCAAGCCAGGGGAAGCAAGCCAGTAAGGAACAGCCCTTCATGGCCTCTGCATCAGCTTCTGTTTCCTGACCTGCTTGAGTTCCAGTCCTGACTTCCTTTGGTGATCATCAGCAATGTGGAAAGTGTAAGCTGAATAAGCCCTTTCCTCCCCAACTTGCTTCTTGTGCAGGAATAGAAACCCTTACTAAGACACTGTGTCACCTCACATTACAAAGAAAAGGGTAAGTATAGTACAATAAGATAACCTAAAAGATAAGACTTTGTTCTTATAACTTCTATTATAGTTGTATTGTTATAGTTTTATTTTGTTATATTTATATGTTACATATTTTATTATTAGTCATCGTTCCTAATTACTGTGCTTAAGTTATATATATATATATATATATATATATATATATATATACATACATATATATATGACTCTTGTAAGAAGTACATGTATATATAGTCTCTCTCTCTATATATGTGTGTGTGTATATATATATATATATATGTATATATATATATATATATATATATATATGATCTAGTTTACATAGGGCTCGGTACTATGCTTAACTTCAGAGACTCACTGGAGTTGTGTTGACTGTGGTGAGAAGAAGACATACAAACTCTGCTTGAGCTTCTCCTTTGGCCCATTTCTCCTCTTCTCTCATCATAAGAACTTGAGCTTGCAAACAGCAACACCATTTTGAGCCTGTGGCAAGGCAGCCTCAAAGTTATGGAGAGCAGAGACTCTACTGCCTTGTGGAGCCTAGGTTTGCATGTAGCACAGGTAGAATAGAATTCTCAGTGTTGCCCTTGGGTGAATTAGTATTCCTGGGCACTATTTGAAGTCCAGTTTTGATTTTCAGAGGCTTCAGTAGAGCTGTTAGGTCTTCTTACCAGAACTTACATTTTCTCAGTGTAGTCTGAGGCATTGCCACGTGAAGACAGAAGTACTATGTGAGCATTTACCAGTCAACCTTGCTAAGGGTGAGAATTCTTAGTGAGGACTACCCCGAGGAAGGACGCACTGTGGTAGTTGTCCATTTGTACATAATGCTCACAAAGCAAGCTGATCTTTCTATACATAGAACTCAGACCTTTTTGACTTCTACATATAGGGCAATGGAGTTTGAGTCATTTCTTCATGAAGTTTGATGGTAAATCAGATCTCTCTATGAATTACTGCTAGGCCCAGTCAAAGAGTTCTATGACTGGAAGGGATTGACAGTGCCTGATTTATGGTTTGGATTCCTAGCCTTCTTGTGCCCCAGGGTTACACTCTGTCTTACAGCAAGTACTAGTGTTAAAGTGGGGTGCGGTTCTTTAGTGCAGGGGCATGGGCTTTCTATAGAATGCCAGGGGTGCATGCTATAGCTCCATGCATTGCAGACTCCATGTGTTGTCATTTCTGCTCTAACAGAGACTCATGAGTCCACCTCAGCTCCCTGTGTATTAGTGTCAACCTTGGTTGCATCATAGTCTTGGAGCATTGAGGTACTTCCCTTTCTCTGAGATATGCTTTTCCTGCCAGCCTGTCTTTTGGATGACTCATTGCTATGTGAACATGAAGCTGCATGGTCTTTACTTGTGGAAATAAGCTTTTCATCTCGTTGAAAGGTCTGGGGATATGAGGCCTGAGTCTAGAAGTTGACCAAAGCGTCCTGATTTTTTTTTTTTTTGAGAAGATGCCATTAAACTACTGCACAGCCACTTTAGTTTTCTTGGCATTGTAGACATAAAACAATGTCTTATTAGTCTGCCACTTTATGTCCTGGAATGCAGAGACCCTGCAGATTCTATCCATGGTTGATCACTGGCAGAACAAAAAAGAACTGGAGTTCTGTTGGAGAAGATTTGAGCTGTTCTTTATTGACCATGAAGCTACACATTCTATAGCATGCTGTTAAGTTTTACCTTAAATATAACTGTATTCACATGCACTTCCTTTCATCCACCTTGAAACACCATGGAAGCAGGAGTGAGGGAGTAAGACAATGAGAATGTTGCAAGAAGAAGAATAGAAATGGAGACAGTAGTGGATGAATGATTACAACAGACATTTGGAAAACAAAAAATAGAGCTGACTGGCACCTAATTTATCTAGGCAGAAGAGTTATAATTTTATGTGCTTGCAGAGGGTGATAGCCGTAAGATATGGGCTGGTTTATTCTTCTGGAAAAAAATGCCCAAGAGATGGAAATGAAAGACCACAGGGGTCTGAGAATAGGAGCTGGTTGATAGTCATATATGAAATTTGAGTACTGTCACTCACTCTTCACAATCATGATACATTGTCTTAGCAGCAGAGGCTACTTACAAATAATGTAAATACTGTCAAAATAAAATAGAATACCATGTAAACTCAATAGAAGGATGGGAAGAGGAAAACCAATGATTCCTTAGTCTGTGAGCATTTAGTCCTTGTACAGTATAGCCAGGAACAAACCTATGAGGTCTAAAATGGATAAATGGAGGTGTTCAAAGGAACACTTCAGAAGAAAGAGGTAGAGAAAGGCAGCAGTTGTCTGTCCGTGTCCTCTGGGCATCACTGGTGGATGGCAGAAGGCACAGAGAGCATTGTCTTCCTTTCCATGTGAGGTTATGTTAGATCATATGTGCAATGAATTATTGATAATTATATCAAAGTACAAGTAAGCACCAGCTGAAGATAAGTATTGCAACCACTTCCTTCCTGTGATGGAGGCACTCACATACGGACATGCAAGCATTCAGACCAGCTGTGGCTATCTGTTCAGTCATTAGAACTTTGTTGAGCTCTTTGTTCCTTTGGGAAGTCATTGGATTGGATGTAGAGGGTTGAGGTTGAAGAACCAAGATATTCACAAACTTAGAGGGAGAACAGAGAGCCTTGAATAATTAATGATATGGTAGATAAGAAAGAGAGTGGAGTAACTCCTTTCTGGAGTCTTCTCTTAATGGCTTGCAGAGGTGCATCTTCTATCAGAATTTTTCTTTTAGACCAACTTTAATATGGACTCTCCTGGTTTGAGGGTCCAGTGTTGGCTATGGATGGAGTGTTGCAAGCGAGTACAGCAGAAGCTGAGCTGAAAGAAAGTCTGGGAATTTTTCTCATTTGGTCTTAGGCTCAAAGGATTATGATCTTTTGTTCTTTCTGTACCATGTATGAAAAATACCCTAGGCTGGTGAGATGGCTCAGTGGGTAAGTTGATTGAAGAACTGAGTTAATTCCTGGAACTCACAGGATGGAAGGAGAGAACAAACTTCTGCAAATTGTCTCCCGACCTTCACATGTGTGCCTTGATACAAATGCCCAGAGATCATATACTAAATAAGTAAATATGTGAAAAAAATGTTTAGGATAAATGATGGTTTTAGTCCTAAACAGGACATTTCTATGAAAAAAAAATGGCTTTAATATGAGAAAGGTGTGATAACCAGTAGGGAGGGGAATAAAATAGAGGGAAGGAAAATAAGAGAGGGTGAGGGAGGTGAAAGTAAACAGAATGTGATATATGATATATACATCATAAATACGTATCACAGATTATATGTATATATAGATATACATACACACACATACACACACACACACACACACACACACACTCACACATATATTTGTCAAAGAAAAAAGAAAAAGTGAAAAGAAAGGTCCCAGGCAGAAGAGAAAGAGAAGGAAATGAGATAGGAAGGAGGAGGTGATGGTGGGAAAAAAAGAGAGGAAGGAATTTGATGTGAATAGCGGCCACCCTCTTTAAGAGATTGCTCAGGAGGAAACAACTAAGGGTTTTGTTTAGATATTCCTTTCAAATACTGCAGAGGGGCCTTTCTTCATCTTTCTTTTTCATCTTGATGGAAATTTTGTTATTTTTACACTGTGTATATAGCCATTCTGATGTCCTTTTGACAAGTCTATCACATTTCTGACAGGTACGTTTTTTCTCCCCTGGAAAAAATCAGAGTGGGTGTTGACAGGTTTCCTAGATGCTCTGCATGTGCTCAAGATTGCATCCCAGCCCAAAGCCTCTCTGGGTCATGGGACAACTGCAGAGGAGCTAATGTTGGTCTTTGGGGGAACACAGCAACAGGAATGGGGTTCCTATATGTTTGCTTTCATGTTCCACTCTGTCTTATC
The DNA here is from genome assembly GCF_008632895.1 of Mastomys coucha. Lineage (NCBI taxonomy): Eukaryota > Metazoa > Chordata > Mammalia > Rodentia > Muridae > Mastomys > Mastomys coucha. The sequence goes on from NW_022196912.1 coordinate 27,856,963, forward strand.
TTCCCTTTCCCTATTTTATCTCCCTTCCTTCCTGGGTTCTTCCTCCTCATCAAACAGGGGTTTGAGACAGCATGGCTTCTTTGGAGCTTGGTTTGTTCAATGCCAGCCTCTCAGCAGAAACCAGTGTTTGATTCTGCAAAGTTAAAGGAGCAGGTACCAGCTCTCTTTGGTAGCCTTTAATGGGCTGGGGACAGAATGTCTGCCAAGGATACTGGTGCTCTCTGAAGAGCACAGCCACTGGGGGAGGAGCCTATAATGAAAGGCTAAATACTAACTGTAGCTTTGGGCTCTAGTTTCCCTTATTTTCTGTGGACTGAGCAAGTGTGAGGATCAGGGCAGGGGTGGGGAGTGAATCTTCAGACAGAACTCTTCTACTTGTCCACGCCCTTGAAATGCTCCAGGGCATCAGATCTGTGAGATATTTTTTAATTATTCTGCTCCACCCCGACTGACCACCTTCTCATCTGAATTCTCATTAAAGTCCACACATGCTTCTGGGACACATAATTGTTAACAGGAGAAGCGGCCACCAAGGATGGAGGGCTTACTATGTATCAATCCTCTTCTCCATGCACTGCTGATTGCCTGTGCAGGTAGAGCAAGGTGAGAGCTTCCGGAGGCTCACAGAGGTCAAGTACTTGGCTTTCCGTTCGAGTCCTCTGCATCGCCTGAGCTTGTGGCAGGCACAGACTGTGTCTTATCCACCTCTGTGTACCAGTGCGTGAAGCCACTGCCTTGTAAATGACTGAGAGTGTAAGCGAATGGACTGAAGTCAGATGCTTGCTTTCTCTAGAGAAAAAAATCGTGCAATTTGATTTCTACTGGCTTCTACGTCCTGTATTATGTGTTCAAAATCCTTCAAGCAGCCTTCTGACCTGTGAGTTGGTCCCTGAGGCCTGGATATATCTTTCTAAATGCCAGGATGAAATAGATTTGCCAGGGTCCCTGGAAGGGGAGTCCATCATCCGCTTCAGAGCAAAGTGTTCAATTCAACCTGGAGGCAACCTGGACTTGGTCTGGTCTATTCTGAATCCATGATAGAAATGTTCCTGTCTGTCTTTATGATATGGCTCTTACACACTGGCCATTATGTTACCCATTGAAGGTGATGCCTGGTGGGATTTAGTCCACACAAGCCATATGCTGTAAACTTATAAAGCATGTGATTTGGGCTTTATGGGGTTTGTACTGGAGTCAGTAGAGATGTGTTCCACGATACTTTCTTTTTCAAGGAAGTAGCATAAGATAGTTGCCAAGCTCCATGTTTCAAGAGACATATTATCAGGTGTATCTCAAAGACTGTTCTCAGACCTCCCCACCCACAGAGTAATACCCACTTGACTTTAAATCCACAGACATTAGCTTGGACTGTGAACTTCATGGGTATAATCATATAATGTGTAGTCTTCTGTTTCATTTTTTTAACATTAAGGTTATGAGATTCCTCCAGATCGTTGTGGTATATACTTGTAATTATTTATTTATTCACATTGAACTTGAGAATATTCTGGTATAATGGTACTAGTACTGTATGTATATTATGATGCCCTCATGCACACATTGTATTGGATATATCTATATCTATAGGAATGAAATAGATGGGTCATAAGACATACCTATGATCATTGTTATTAAGTATTGTTGCTTTATTTACCATGTTTTTAAAACTAATGATGAAGCAGATTTTGCCTGTTCATGTCTATACCAACACCTGGGGACATTTTTCTTTGATGGCAGCCCTTCTTGTGGGTACAGAGTAGCATGGCATTGGCAATAATAGCTTTCATTTGGCATCAGAGCTGTTTGGATAATTAAATACATTTTAAAATTTAATATAGGCACTTAGAACCAAAATAGAGTATAACACCTTTGGCTTATTGGAGGTTTTAAAATGTCAGTAATGCCCCTGGATGCTACTTTTCTCCAAAGAGTGTCAAACCCATTTGCTGATTCCCTGTTTCCAGCAAGAGCTGTGGCACCTGGAGATTAGAGTGGTTCATGGCTACAGCTGGAATACTTAGAACTGAGTGGCTCGGAGTTCAGGGTTCCAGTGGATGAATGGAGAGTAGACAGTGCTTTCCACAACTGGTTCCCAACAAATATTTCTCTCCTGACTTCATGCCCAGCTCAGAGCTGTTCAGGGAAATAACACAGTGGGTACATGGTTAGGACTTAGGGCTTTCTCCTAACGTAATGTTTCAAGTGGGGGCATGTATGAAATATGAAGTGCTGGAGACAGTCTGATGGTATCAATATAGCTGAACATATCTCATTTTGTAAAAGGTTAGGGGTTTGGAAAGGGCATCTGTTTTACAAGGAGGTCATTCATGGGAACTGGAGCAATGCCCTGATTTCCAAGGCTTCTTCTATAGCATGAAATAGTTTATAAATGGAGAGTTCCTGGCCTTTCAAACGATTCTACATTCTTCAGTGACAGTTGACTCTTGGACTTCTGGGAACAGGAGAGAGTATAAAAGCCAGCACAGTCTGAAAGTGAAGGTGGGAGAGAGTAGTCAGAGAGAGAGAGAGAGAGAGAGAGAGAGAGAGAGAGAGAGAGAGAGAGAGAGAGAGAGAGAGAGAAGAAGAAGAAGAAGAAGAAGAAGAAGAAGGAGGAGGAGGAGGAGGAGGAGGAGGAGGAGGAAGAGGAGGAGGAAGAGGAAGAGGAAGAGGAGGAGAGAGAGTAGTAGGATTTGGGAGTAGACAGAGGAAGGTCCGGGAGACAGAAGAGTATGGTCAGAGAAGATGGTTTGTGTAAGAAGAAAGAAGATTGAGTAGGGCCAGAGAAGAGGAGAGGAGAGGAGAGGAGAGGAGAGGAGAGGAGAGGAGAGGAGAGGAGAGAAGAGAAGAGAAGAGAAGAGAAGAGATTGAGCAGAGTGAACATAAGAGACAATTGAAAGCGAATTGGGCTAGCAGACTGAGAGGACAGTTGGTGACAGCTGAGCCAGGAGAAGCTGAGCCGAGCCAGAGAAGACATTATTAGGAGACAGATCAAAGAAGAAACCATGAAGAACCCACAAACACGGTAGTAATTAAAAATAAAATAAAGGAATTGAAGAACAAAAATAAACATTTAGAAAAAGCTACACCCTTTTCCTATGGGTTTCAAAAGGCTCCCACTTCCACAGCTTCCTTCAATGATGCATGTGACCTGTGCCTAGGATGGTCTGTATTACCTCTAATGTCATCACATCATAGGCTTATTTACATTCTCACCACTTCTGCCTGTTCTCAGACCAATGTGCTTGCACTTTGCTGCCTTACTGCATGGGGAATTCCTTCCAGGAGATTCCTGCCATGGTAGTTTACTAGAGCCTCCATTAAAAAACACCATAAATCTGGGGTGGTTTAAATAACAGAAATTAATTTTCTCACTCTCTTGGAGGCTAGAAATCTAGAATAAAAATATTGGCACGGTTGTTTGTCTCAGATCTCTCTTCTTGGTTTACAGATGGTCACCTTTCTGTTTCCTCACAGTCTCCCCTCTGTTCATATCTGTCCTCATCTCCCCTTCGTACGGAGTCAGTAGTCACACTGGATTAGAGGCCACCTGTGATCTCATATTTCAAGAGCCCTCATCTTCAAATAAAGCCATATTTCTAAGTGGTGATGCTTTGGGCTTTGGCATATGGATGTTTTAGGGGAGGAACAATTTAAGTCCTTTCTGTGGACCATATAGCTTCTCTGCAGGTGATGCATCTTGAACATGATTTTTGTTTGGATTCCATGCACTTGTTTGTGCCTTTCCCCTAGCTGTACACACTTCCTTTAAGCTTCCCCGCCTCTCCACTGCCTGCCAGCTCCATCCCCACCCGCACGGAGCCTTCTGTCTTCATAGCCCATGCTTGTCCAACGCCTAACATGCTTCCCGTCTGTTCCACTTGGTTGAACACTTAATCCCGCTTCTCTTGTGTTCGCTGCCGGTCCACCCAGTGTATTGTGTCTACTCTGCTTGACGGTGTGCCTCTGTTGGACATAAGTCCTGGCTTTCATTCTTTTTTTACATCTATTTAGTGTTGGGCATGAGGCTAGTAATAAATAATATTGTTGATTGATTAGAAACTGACTTGTGTGGGCCCTGTGAGGTGCTCCTTAAATGCCAGCCCCAAATCCTTCCTTGGAGGGAGGGAGAGTGCTGTAATCCCCGAAACAGTTGACGGAGCCTCTGGCACGGGCATTTTCACTTTAAGAGGCAATGAATTCAGGGACCTGGGAAAGGTTTAAACATGAGTCTTAAATTATTTGCTCAGCTTTGATTTTTATTTTACAAGATGCCAGGGCAGTGCTGGGAGCTATTTGCAGAAGGGATGCGTGAGAGAGATGAAGAGAGACTACAAGTGGATTTACCCAGGTGTTGTCTCATAGAAAAATATGTGTGCACTGGGTAGGGGTTTCTCCAATTTCGGAAGCATGGAGAAGTCTGGGTTCTGCCCCCGGGCTCACTGGAGGGAGATTTGATTTTTATTCCTGCAGTGTTGTCCCTCTGCTGGGATGCATTGAGCTAAGCCACTGTCAAGTATGGCCCCTCAGAGGAGGACAAGGAAGATCAGCTATTTATAGTCTGAAGTCAGACTCGACCCACCTTTTCAGCCTGTAATTTACAGTATATGATAAGAAAATGAACTTCTATTGCCGCAGGAATGTGACAGGACAGGAGACAGATTTTTCAGAAGCCTGGAGTTTGGCTTATGTACTTATGAAATGTCTGTGAAAAATGGCTGCTCTGCTTATCCAGAAGACTGGTCTCCCTGGTCTGCAGTGACTTGTGCCCCAAATGCCCATGCCTTGGACTCTTGGGGACTGATGGTGTCTTCGTGTGTGTGTGTGTGTGTGTGTGTGTGTGTGTGTGTGTGTAAGGAGGAAGAGGGAAGGTAGGAAAGGATGCATATGCATTCAGTGTTATGATGAAGACAGTGTTCCGGGTTTACAGAGGTAGTCATGTGATCCCTAAGAGTGGCTTTGTCTGGGGCTTCAGGGTAAAAGCATTGCTTTACATTGACCCCTTGACCATACCCTTTAGCTATTGTTTGGACTAGAGCACTTGCCTTAATCTGAAACATCACATAAAGTTAACTTTTTTGACCCTCAACAGACAATTTCTGGAGCCATTCAGAGGACACATAGAACTTAGGGTACACTCAATCCAGTAACACTTTTACCATAGGCAAGCACTGAGTAAGCTGTGGAGGTGAGTTATGTACCCATGGTTGCTGTCTTGGATTTAGGGTAAGATTGTCACTATGCCAGGGCTCACAGCCTGTATCCATCTACAATGTCTGGCACTTATTCAGGGTGGTCACTTTGGGACAAAGTTGCAACTGGGTAGCTCCTAAGAAAACCCTTGCCCCCTAAACTTGCAGAGAAGATATGAATGCATTTATGTGAGATAGATCTACTTGCCAGGAACATTGAGAAGGATGAGCAGAGACGAAGACAGATACTACGTGACTAGATGCAGCTAAACACTTGAAGGCAATGCTGGATGTGGGGAGAGAGAAACACATGCATGCACACATGCACACATGCATATGCATGCACACATGCATATGCATGTACACATGTACACACATGTGTGTACATGTACATATGTATGCGTGTATGTGTGCATACACACACAAAGGCTGTGTGTATCTGAGAGATAGAGAAAGAAATAGACAGACAGACACACACACACACAGAGAAAGAGAGAGACAGAGACAGAGACAGAGAGACAGAGAGACAGAGAGAGAGAGACAGAGATTTCTTCTGAGACATAGGAATTTAGGAGTTAGGGCTATGAAAGTCAATCACCATAGACATTTCAGTAGTTTTAGCATAGAAAATTTCCAGTTTGGTCATTGGAAGCACTCTACATAGGAACGGGGGAAGCAGTTGATTGTTGAGTGAAGGTGACAGGAGGTAGTGGATAGAATATGGTTAGGGAGACTTCTGTTATCCTATGCATATATTTTATAACACCACTAATTTCTGTGCCCAGGAATTTGTTAATTATCGAGAGGGGGGAGGGACGGAGGGAGGGAGATTCCTATTATGATAGCCTGTCTCATAGTTTCTCATGGAAATTTCATCTTTGCTTTACATACCTTGCATTTTGTTATCATGTGAGAATAATCATAGAATTACTGTACCTTCTTGGGAAACCATTTCATTTGGGTTTGGTAGTGAGCATCTTTGCTTCTAAGAATGTTTCCCCCTGAAATATCATTTTGTTAGGGTTATTTCAGTGGGTTGGTATTTATCCAGTGTAACTTTCCTCCGCCTTCCAACAATAATAGCTCTGTTTTGAGGTTGCCTCTGTGAACAGCGTATAATCACATTTAGCTTTTCTATCCAGTCTGACAATCTGGATTTTAACGGCTGAATTTAACCCACTAAATTTTGTGTAATTACTGTTATATTTGGATTTATGCTGTCAATTTTCCCTTGCTTGAAATTCCTTCTCTCTTTTCCTACTTTCTATGTACATGTATAATATTCATTTTACATTTACAAATGGCTACCTAAGAACTATTTTATATAAGCTTTGGCCAACAACATTAATCAATAGTTCTATAATTATCATGAACAAAATAAAGAATTTAGAAAGCCTTAAAAAGTTCTACATAATGTTGTTCAGTTCTTACAGTTCTACCTTTATTTGTGTGACTCTGAAATTAATCACGTTTTCATTATTATATTGTTTAGAATCATACACAATGAATATTAGAAAATTATTAAGAGCATCAATAGAGGTCAGAGGTACTTCCATTAGCAATAAGCATATTAGTAGTTATGTTTGGATGACATGATTAAAAACTTGATTTAGGGGCTGGAGAGATGGCTCAGTGGTTAAGAGCACTGACTGCTCTTCCAGAGGTCCTGAGTTCAATTCCCAGCAACCATATGGTGGTTCACAACCATCTGTAATGGGATCTGATGCCCTCTGCTGGGGTGTCTGAAGACAGCTACAGTGTACTCATATATACATAAAATCATAAAATAAATAAATAATTAAAAAAAACCCTTGATTTAGTAGAGGAAGCTGGATAAGCTGTCACATCAGCCCCCACTCCCTCTTTCTGTTTCCAGCATTGCTATGCAACAACCTCCCAGTGAATAAAGTCATAAATGTTTAACTTTAAACACCGGTAATTTAACTCCAATGCCCTTAGATTACTGTGTCTCTATCTCTCTGCTCATTTTCCCTCATGCTTTTTCTTTTTACACTTTGCTATTCTGGCTTCAGCTTCTCTTGTTTTAATTTTTATTGTTTATATTTAGAGGAAGAAATGATTCCTTTATCAAATTCCTTAACAGGCTAATAAAAATTATTTAAATTTAGTATTTCTATGTCAAGTGATAAGTTAGAAAGGTGTAGAATTCTATGTGAACAATTACTTTTTCATTGAAGCACTTTGAAAATAATATTCTATTGTCGTCTTGCTCCTACAGACTCTAATAACAAATTTGCTGATTTTCTCCTCAGGAAACATGCCTTTTCAGTTGGTACTACTATGCTTTCTAGTAAGTAGTACAAAGTGACCTGCTAATTTTATTTTTCATTAAACTTATAAGAACACCACTCTGAATTTTACATGAATGACTTTTTTGGCATCAGCTTATGAATTATGGCATAGCCCTACTGAATTATTAAAACATAATTTAAGTCATATATTTTAGATAAATAAAAGTTAAGATTTGAATATTTTTATTTCCACCTCCAACAGATCCTGTTGTGAATTCCCCATGGTTTAGAAGTGGAATGTCTACAAAATCATCCATTTTTTTTTATTGTTTTGGAGATTTGATATCATTTGTAGAAGCTTACTTGTGAAGAAAAGGGCAGGAGAGTGAGAAGTCTATGTACCTTGATTTTCTTAATTTAAGTGGTAGAATTGAGTGCTTGTGATCTGAGGGAAGGAACCAGAAGAACCTGGGGTGGGTTTGGATACATACACTGAAGACGAGATTTAATGATGTGGACTGTGAAAACTTGGAAAGGTAGCAGAGATGTCTGAGATGGGACTTTTATACTTTCTACCTGTGATTCTAAAGCTTCTAGATTTTTCTTCTGAAGGTGAAATTAATTCAAACTACTCCTAAAACTCCTATTCTCCTGACCTCAATTATGTACCTGGATAATTATTGCATAACTCTAAGCTCCCATGTAATAATGGAAGTGTTTCGATTACTGCCAAAACATGGTGGTAACCAATAGCTGCTTAATTGGACTTGAGACCTGCTCAACAAGAGGGAAAGCATGCCTGGTTCTGGAATCAGAGTTAATTACTACATGCTAGTAAAGTTGTAGATATTGGGGGAGAATCTGTAACCACTATTTTACTAAATGAACACAGTCCCTAACAACAGTTTATAAACATTTGTTCTTATTCCCACAAATAACTATAGTTTTCACCTCTTATCAAGGAAACTTCTCTTTGCAATTGAGACCACTACAGAAAACCACAATCAATCAAAATGTAGGACTGTAGAGCCCAGTCCTAACCCAATACCCAATATATATGTATATGTTGTATATATATGTATATATTGTGTATATATATCTATATGTATATATATATACATATATATAGTGTGTGTATGTGTGTGTGTGTGTGTGTGTGTGTGTGTATGAATGACACTGCTGAACCTAAGGCTCAATAGACATGAGCAATCAGAGGATTATGAAGTTTGCTGTGAGATTGTGCCACCTGAGAGATGGCAGTCACAAAGTCTCACCATCATGACTGCCCAAATATGAGTTTAACAGGGACAGCACCAATGGACATGCCAAAGTGGACAAAGTGCTCACGAGTCTTCAACCCTACAGAATTATAGGCAAATAAAGAATGTTGACACTGAGAGAAATGATCTTCCCCAGGGAAGAGCATACCATTTGGTTATCCAGTATTAAGTGGTCAGGCCTGAAAACATGCATGCAAGTAATGTGACATTGTATATATTAGCATGTTATATTTAGGGTCAGACACACAGACACACACATACCCATGCACACTTGCATCTAATAACAACTAACAAAAAAGAGGCCATAGATTTGAAAGAGACCAACGGAGGGCATATGGTAGAACTTGGAGGGAGAAAAGGCAGGGAGACATGTTATACTTATAATAAAAACAAATTTGAACATTTGTTAAAATAAAGTAAGCAAAGTGCTTCAAGATTTAGATTCATCTTACATCAGACCATTTCTTACACTGCCCTGTCTTCTCCTTCTCCTTCTCACGTGTTTCTGAGTAGTGAGACCAGATTGCTCAGTGTTTGCTGAGTGAGTCCTACATTTTCTCATTTCTTTATTTTGGTCCCAGGTTCCTCTTATAATCTTATACATTCACACATCCCCCATGAAAGGTTCTGTGATCCTTTTCCTCAGTCCTCCCAGTTTGGAGGAATCTCCTTTTTCAGGGTCTCAGGTCCCCATGTAACCATAGATGGATATGAAAAGGATTTATACTTACGCTGATATGAAAATTGCTTCAGAGAATTATGAGAATGGTCTCTGCTAGCCAGGTGGCCTTCAGATCTCACGGCAGCGGAGGCAATGTTTCTATAGCATGTTTGTGAACCTGATGTGGAAGTGAGAATTACCCAGGCCTTCCCATTTACTTTTATCTGTGTGAGAACTGAAGAACTCTCTCTGAATACTGCACTGCAGAGCTCAATAGACAGAATTGAGGAAGCAGTTTTATTGCATAGAGAAGGTATTCTGAGATTGGCTCTTAGATTTGGGCATTGGGTCAAACTAGACCCAGACTTATGGAGATCTCTGGGAAAGTATTCACTATTGCTCTGATATGGGAGAAGACAATGACTCTTTAAGGACTGTTTACCATACATATTTTGAGATTCTCCAGACTGGGCCTTCTGGTCTACCATCTCCTTTTCTACTTATCACATGATCATTTGACTGCACACATCTCCTGGGATATACAGAGGCCCACCTGGACCAAAAGAAGAAGGATTAAATGTCCTCAGCTCTGTGATCATAAGGTGCCTCTAATTACTTTGTGGTTACTACTCTACTCTAAAAGAGTGATACAAAGTAATAAGGAGAAACCTGTGACTATGCTAAACTCTGGCACACCAGGCAGGTATCTGTTTGGAAGGCAAGAACCTGCACTGTCTAGAGTTCCACTAACTCAGGAATGCCTTATTGTCTATCTGAAATTTAAAGCTGATAGCTGGGCAGGATCTTTCCTGGAGATCTGATAAAATCTGAAACAAAAGGATGCCTGTGTCATGGGGCTGTAGACCTATGCAGCGTCTTGTTAGAAGACAGCCAAGCAGCTTGTGCATTCTTCAGTGCTCAGCATGACACAGCTCCTCACCAGTCTTAGGTAACTCCCAGCAGAGACACTTCCTCCTCTTGACAGCTTCTATGGCATAGAGTTTGTTCTTCAGGGAAATCTATGCCTTGGCCAACTGCACATCCCAAATCCTGGGCAAGTTATCTCTTTTTAAATTTACTTTTATTTTTTTTATTATGGATTCCTCTCAGGACAATGGAGGAGTGGGTGTTCACTCTGCAGTAAAACCTTCATGTTGTAGGATCTTTATGTGCTGTGTGTGCAAATACTGAAGGTTCAGGCTCACCCTCTGCCCCTGAGAGTTCCTGATGGGAAGGACAGTGTGAAAATGCTAAGCCTCCTGCCAGACAAATTAAAGGCTTTGTTCTAAGAACAGCAAAGACCCTTGCCTCCAAGAGCAACTTCCAGCAGCTTCCTAGGCCTGGAATCAACATGCAGTGTGAACTGCCCACAGGGAGCTGGGGTATCATCTAGGAAAATTTCATATGATTATTGGGGTGGGATCAGGCCCTCAGCAGCCCAGCGCCCTTCCAGACCCACTGAACAGCCACCCCTGTTTCCAGGCAAGACTTTGCACAACAGCTGTTTTCTTCTCTTACTGAGCTGCAAATGTTTTCTGAATGATGGACAGGACTGAGGAAACATTCCAGGACCTGGATTCTTTGGTTCTGCTATGAACTCTGAAGGGTAGAGATGGTCATCTAGTCAATGTCTGATATTCATGTGACTGCCACCTTCTAGATTCTTCTAGTGTACCATGCAGATTTATTCTGTGGCTATAGAAACACATTACCTTGCCTTGAAGATGCCCAAGTCTATGGCACAGCTAGAGGAACAGAGAGAATGGGAACAGAATGTGTGTTCTTCAGTGCAGCGGCTCAGTCTTTTTTAACATATGTCTCTTTTGGAGAAACATACATCTTGAAAGTTCTTTTAAAGTTTGTGTTTCAAAAGGAATAGGAGTGTTTTTAATTTTTTTTTTGGTTTCCAAATATGAAATTATAATATTGAGTATATTTTAAAAAACCTACAGATGTCCTCCCTGAGATGTTTAATCTTTTTGAGGTATAACATTCACATATGATATAGTGGATTTCCTCAAACCATGCATTTGATTGAACACCACCCAGGTATCTAAGAAATGTTTTTAACACCTCAAGAGGCTTTGCCACTGTCCTCCCAAGTCAGTGGTACTCTGACCCCATTCATATGAGCTATAACTGATTCTGACTTATATCTGTGCAGCTTTTCTTTGTTTGCCCTTGAGCTTCATATAGACAAAGGTGTGACATGTCTGGCTTCCTTAACTCCACTATAAGTATAGTGTATTCAGATGATCCTTGTTCTTGCAATGAGAGTCCCTTCTCAAACCTCCCTTTGTGTTGAAAACATCCCAGTAAAAATGAACTTTGTTCTCTTAACCTTATCACTGGAACTAATCAATGGTAACTTTGTAGTGTCCAGCTGTTTCCCTGAGGTCATGTGACTCACTGGAAGCTGCAGTTCACTGCCTTACCGTCTATCTGTGCCAGATACAGACAATTATACATTATATCAGCAGGACTGGAAAAAAAGTAAAAGAATCTACTGAGTATGCTTCTCTTTTGCACCATCATAAGTCACGGTGTGTGGGTTGAAGCATTAGAAGTTGGGAACCATCTGTGGTCAATTCTTCATCATGCTCCTGTAGTATTCTAACATATGGAAAGCCCCACTGTGATGCATCCATTTCTTCCTTAGGGATCACTAGTATGGTTGGAGGTATGCATTGAAGATCACTACTTGTTCTCCTCATGTTAGTTAACATGGGAGCCTTGGTTTCTCACTTGCAGAATAGGGTATTTATATTTATCTCACAGGGTGAGCACAGGAGCCAGTGTATATAAAGCCACTGTTACAGTTCTCGGTACAATAAACATTCAGTGATAGAAACCATGGTTGCAAAAAGGGGTGAGGTTCTTGGGATGTTGCCTGAGTCTGCTGAGGCTGGTGGATGCTACCTTTATGTCCAGGATGTCAGGTTTTGCATCAGGTTGCATTGTCACAAGGACACAGGGTAGATCACAGGGTGTATGGGAAGATAAAGTGCAAGAAGGCAACAAGATGAGGATGTGGGGTTTCAACTGTAAGAAGCTTGGAATAGGATACTTTAAGTTAGTGCCCATGACCTGCAGACATGGCATATGCTCTCAGCCAGATATACACATTGCTGGCTTGAGTCATTGAAGCTCAGAGATGGAGAGATGGTTCGTATTAGAGAGGTATAGAAAATGGAGGAAAAACAGGAAGCTTGAGCTAGCCCTCCATGGATGTGTCTATATGGTATGAACAGGAAGATCTGAACAAGACCATGAAAAAGGGCACAGCTAGAGCTGGCTTGGAGGCTAACAAAACCCCAGACTGCCACCATCTGCTTCCACCGCTGTTACTGCAGATAATGAGCTTGAGCACAATGCCAGGCACTACGTCAAACAGATGAGGGGACTCTCATGTCCTCTCCATGTGCTACAGTATAGCAAATCATTTAGTATGAGAAGACCAAGGGTTAGGGCTCTTAAACACCTCACTGGGGCTCTAGAACTCTTTCCTCATTGAGCTCTTTTCCTTGGGAGGAATGGAGATCTAGCACATTGCCCGCAGCACCATGAGCTGCTGAGGTAGCACCTCTCGTGGTAGCTACCCCTTCCTTCTCAGTGCCTTACAGCTGGATAGACTCCGAGTTCAAAGGGCAGTTGGTTCAACTTAAGTTCCCTAAAGGCCCGTGGGTGTGACCATGGGAATACCTGGCTATGCTCCTAACCTGTGTAAACTGCTTCCATGTTTGTGGAAGAAACTGAAGGCCATACCTTTATTTTGTATTGAAGGGGAAAAAATGGAGACAGGTATCTAATGGAATGAATTATACAACCCCCCTCCCATTTGAGTGTTTAAGCCCTAAATTTCAGTTCCTAAGAATGTGGTAGAGTCTATAAAGAAACTCTGACTGTGTTGTTGTAAGAAGAAGTGATTAGGACAGAGAAACAAAGAGCGGGAAAACTGTGGGAACACAAGATGAACACAGTCATCTACCAGCTAATGAGAAAGGCCTCAGAAGCCAACTGTAGTAATACCTCAGCCTACTCCTGAGAGGAAGAAAATTTCTGTTTAAGACGGCCAATCTCTTCTACTTCTATGATATCCTCATTAAACCAGTGCAGCAAGATACTTGTGTCACTTGAAGCACTGAGAACATTAAAAATTTAATAATAGCAATGTTAATCTTCATTGCCAATCTACCTCACAGCTATAAATGTTCAAAGGCCATTTTGTGGTAAAACACCTTGTAGGGGAAACAAGATGGCTTAGTTCTTATCAGGAGAGCTGCATTTCTTTTGAAAATCTGTGTCTGGCTCTAGCAATATTCCTTACTGAATGCTGCCTAGCCATGCTAGTTCACCTATACATCAGGCTAACAGAAAATAGCTCACCTTATTTTACCTGTGCATGCTCCAAGGACTTCTATTGCCCTTTGTCCTTTATCACCAGGCTCAGGGAGATGGATTGCTAGGAGGCAGAGCTACAGGAGACTTTAGGTTCCTTCTTTCATACACATTTGGAAGGGAGATGTTTCTGGATTCCAGGGGAGCCTGCCATCTCACCAAGGAGATAGATCACACAGATATATATCCTGGAACCATCATAAATGTCTCAGTTTTTGATGCATTTGAGTGACTTACAGAGCCAATAGCTTTGATCAAGTACCCAGCTCTCCTGGGTAAATAGAAAGATAATGAGAATTGAACAGCAGGAGGCTGGGAGTCTGTTGGGGGGCATGAGGGAGGAGATGGCAGGATGGCCTTGGGGAAGGTGAGGCAGGAGGAGCTGGTAGCTGCTGTCTTACAACTTTCCAAGCTCGCTGGGTAGTCTGACTTTTCAGGGTCACGATGTAGAGATAACCCTTTGTCTTAGGGACTCGTGTCTTCTGAATATGGGTAGTCAGCTCTTCTCTTGGGTGAAGCTCCCTCCCTCCATAACACTCTCATCTGTATTCACTCTTGTCCTTGTCCCAGAAGCTCTACTGATAGAGGAGCAGTAAGTGACTGCTCACTGATGGGTGATAATTGCCAAGATAGCAAAGGGGGGGAGGAGCCAGGAGTGGCCCACCTAGGTCATCTTTTCATATCTGCTAACTTTATAGCTGAGGGCAGATGTGCTAGTGCATGTACATGTACATGTGTGTGCATATGTGTATGTTATTCATTGCACAAGAAAAGGATAGAGCCAAGAGGGGCACACCTAGGTCCTCCTTTTTATCCACTGGCTTTATAGCTGACAGTACAGGGGATCCCTGGGCATCTTATTTTTTGCCTTATGGGTTAATCCTCTCTTTCTATTTCCCTCTTTAATTCCCTCTTTCTCTTTCATTTCTATCTTCCTCTGTTACTGCCTCTTTCTTTCTCCTCCTCCTCTTCCTCTGTAGTCTTTCATGTAGCATAGCTACTCTTTCCTTCTCTCTTTCCTCATTTTATTCTTCCATTTTTGTCACTAGCATGGTTAATTTAATCTCAATCTAAGCTAATATATGTCAAGGATGAATATTCAATATATTGGTAATTGCTAGGTTTGAGGAACACTGAAGAGGAGAGATAGGCCTGACTTCACAGAGCCAGAAGTCAGGAGAACATGGATGGTGACATCACAGGGGTCAGAGGAGAAGATTGGACAGTTTGCTGAAGGCCCAGTGAATATCACTCCTGTAGGTCTTGATGGTCCTAAGGCAAATGAGGAGATAAAATGACTAGCAACTGGGGATCAAAGCAGTACTCCCATTACCCAGGAGGTTGTGGGAGGATTGAGCTTCTGTCTTAGGCATGTTGATTACCTCATACTGACTCTCATCCCACTCAGCTACTGTTCCCTAGACAGCTTGGGCAGGGCTGTCCCTTACAGCAGGGCTTGAATCTAGATTAAAAACCACAGCCTAGAAGAACAGCTATGTGTTCGAAGGGCTTGTTGTGGTGAACCTTTCTCAATGACAAAGGGAAGAGGAGGACACCCCACAATACCCTGACCCAGGCCAAGATCACAATGACTATAAATGGAATAAACATGAGTGGGAAGACAGGTTGAGAGTATGAGGCTATTCCATTTACACTTCATTTGGAGGAAAACCAGTGTAGAAAAGAAATGTCTTTTCCAGCTCCTCTGTCTGGTGTGACTACTCACAACAGGTGTGTGTGTGCGCGCATGTATGTGCGTGTGTGTGTGTGCATGTGTATATGTGTGCCTGCATGCACGTGCATGTGTGTGCATGTGCTTGTCTATATGCATGTGTGTGTGCGTGTGTGCATTTGTGTGCATGTGTGTGTGCATGCGTGTGTGTGTATATGTGTGTGTGTGAGTGTGTGTGTGTGTGTGTGTGTGTGTGTGTGTGTGTGTGTGTGTGTGTGATTTGTTCCACAAGAAAAGAACTCCATCTAGCCTAGGGGCAACAGCAGGCCTCGCCTTATGTGCTAGAAGTGACATTTAACCTGACATACTTCAAGTATAGTTACCTACCTCAGTATGATAAGTGCCAAAAAATTCTAGATAAAATTAGGTAGCCTTATTTCCTCTCCCCTCTCTCACATTCTCCTGTACAAATCAGAACTCCAGGGAAGTCTTTCATTCAGTTATTCAGTCAACAAATATATATTTAATGCCTATTAGATGCAAGCTACTTTACTATGCAGAAGAAATATAAAGATTAATAGGAAGTGACTTCTGCCCCAAGGATTGGTATGCCAGGCGAGGCAGACTCATAAATAGCAGAGATGCCACACTATGACTAGTATGCTTGTTGCTGTTGTTGAAGCAGGTAAGAGCTCTAAGCAAGCTGTATTATAACTTTATAGGGTCCACACACTGAAGAAAATTTTGTTTAGAGGAGGAAGTGGTATTTGAGCTAAGCCTTGAATAATGAGTATGATACAAATAAACAGATACTGTCTTAGCCTTGCAAGTAAAGGGAACAGTGTCATAAACGACTCTCTAGAGATAGAAATTCTAACACTTTTTCCAGGGATTCATGAATAGTCCAATTTGTCTATACACTATATAAGAGGAAAGATCCAAAAAAATTAAGTCCAGGCTCTTGAATGTCATTATAGCAGTCTGTTCATACTTTGGTCACCAGGGTGAATGTGGCAATTGCTAAGATGTGGTTTGATTGAATAGATGTTTTAGAATAACCATTCTGATCAGTGCTGTTTAGTAGAGGGAAGAGAACTTGGAGATGATAAATATATTGGGTATATTGGGCAGCTTCGGGGCATTCCATGTTAGGAGTTCTGACCTTGAGTAGTGACAGTCAGGTAGAACCAGGTGCATAGATGCTAGGGTGTGGCCTCATCTCAGGACTTTTCACAATGCTCCTAGAACTCTGAACACAGGAGGGGAAGAAAGACAGAGGCATTGGACTTGAGACCAGACAGGGTATGTTCAAAAGAAGCTCATGGGATGTGAATATTAGCAGGACTGGATATCATGGCAGATTCAACATGGCGAAGTTTAAAGGATGAGGCATGAACAGGCCTGCTATATCCCAGAGAAATCCAGGAGGCTTGATGGAAGATGAGGGACTTGTGAGTGCTCTAATGGGCCTTGCTCCCTCAGATGGAAATGAAGTTCTACTAAGGGTGGAAACAAGAAAGATAGAATCAGACAGATGTGCTTCAAGACAAGAGAAACCTCGGTTGAGGATCAGCTGGACTGGAGCAGTGTTCTGGGCCCCTGCACAAATCTGTGCTGTGGGATTCTGACACTTCTCTCTGGAGTTGCCAGCATCTTTCCATTATTGCTTGGACTTCATGACTCTCTTGTTCTCAGAAAGAGAAAGGAGCTTATTAAGTGAAGTGGCTGCCAAGTGTATTTTAAGATGAACAAAGCATAGATCACTTTTTTTTCCCTCACCACATACCATATATAATTGTATGAAGGGCAGGATTTATTTGGTTTGCATTATGATTTTTCCCCCAAGCTTAATTACAGTGTTAAAAAGGCAACTCCAACTTGAAAGGAACAAGCTCCACGGTCCCGGGGACCAGCATGACCATTCTGGATTTGAAACACTATTTCTTTGTGAAAGGAATTAATTGTATATGAAACTTGGGAGCTTATGTAAAAGCACATTTTATGAAAATAAACTTGAACAGTCATTAAAATGAATAGTTCTTTTAAACAAGACTCTAACTCCTCGGAAGTGCCACGGAATTTTAGATGCCTCCTTTATGGGTTTTGTTTTGAGTTCAACTCTGCATTTACTAAGACAATATCAGGGCCCCAGAGCTAACTCTTAGCTTATAATTGGGAACCAAATGTATAATAAAATAGTAGATTAGTAGGGGATGTAAAAAATTGAAAAAGCTTGTATGGTGTTTAGGTCCAAATAACTTCACAAGTAAGTAATCCTATTTTTGGGAGAATTCCAGTTTGTTAGTAGGAAATGTTGTTTGGCCTCAGACCAAGAGGCTGATGATGGAACTTTGGCTTTACATTGGGACACTCCCTGGGCAAAGTATAAGTTAGAAATGTGAGGGATGATCCCTGATTTCTCATCCTTTGCAAGCCACATAAAATATCTCTAGCTTAAAACTCTTCACATTTCAGGAAGAGTCCGGAGATGAGGCTTTCAGCTGAGACAGGGTTTTCAATCTTGAACTGAAACAATGTACTTTACTGGGGTTCATCAGCCTAAGAACCTATAACTGGATCCCCCCCCCCATTGGTGTCCGGGGAGTCCACAGAGTTGATTGTAGCAGCAGGGGAGACAATTTGGGTCAGGTGGGCTGTCCTTCCCCTGTCCACTATTATTGAGAAGGTGGGGCTTTGAAACAACACCTTAGGGGACTGCAGATTCAGTTTTTGATCTGGGGCAGTTGGGGAATTAACATTCTTCTGAATTGGTTGGAACTGAAAGCTTGGTTCCCAGTCCTCAGGAGACTGCCTTTCTCTTCTCCACATCTCTTGCCATACTTATGGTCTCTCTCCTCTAAGTCACAAGTGTTTATCCTAAGGCCATGCTTTCTTTGCAGTGAGGTCTCTACAGTTCCTTAGATGAAAGTCTGCAAGATAGGGAAGAAGAGGGTCCCTGTAGATGTGTGCAGAGAGGCTCAACAATCCAACCTCCTTCCAGCTTTACACTGAGGCCCATGATTAGTTTCTTAGCCCTGACCTTAGCACAGCCTTGGAGGTAACATTTTTGTTTCCTGTAGAGTTTGTCTGAGTTTTCAGCAAGGTGATTCCCTCCTTTGCCCCATCACTCCATTATAAGTAAGGAGAGGGAAGGGAAACTGTAATTGGGATATAGTATGTGAGAAAAGAGTCTATTTTCAATAAGGGAAAAAAAAAGACACAAAGAGGGAGAAATTTGGTGGCTCATTATTAACTTTAAGACATCTGAAATCTGACTTGCAGCTGTGATATCAACAATGCCCTGGACACCCAACTTTTATAATCTAGGTGATAAGAAATAAAATGTTTCAGATATAAAAATCAAACCAAATCAAAAACCAAACCAAAACCAACCAACTAACCAACCAACCAACCAACCAACCAACCAACCAATCAACTAACCAACCAACCAACCAACCACAACTGCAACAAAACCAAATCAAACCAAACTAAACCAAACAAAACTCCAAGTAGTAGGATTATTTACTTGTGATGTTATTTGGGCGTAAACACTATACAAGATTTTGTGATTTCTTACAACCTTTACTAATCTACCATTGGAATTATACATTTGGTTCCCAATTATGAGCTAAGGGTTATCTCTGGGGCCCCAATATTATCTTAGTCAATGCAAAGCCCATAAACAAAGCCCATAAAAGAGGCATCTAAAATTCTGTGGCACTTCTGTGGAGTTAGAGTCTTATTTAAAAAAACTATTCATTTTAATGACTGTTCAAGTTTATTTTCATAAAATGAGTTTTACACAAGCTCCAAAACACAGGGCGCACTAGACTGGATTTACCCTGAGCTGCTGTTGGGTGCTGGGCTTCGGGAAAGTGCCAAGGACCACATCCAATGCAGTCTCAAGGGTTGGGCAGGCCAAAGCTGGACTGCACAGAGAAGATAAGAACAAAGTGTTGGCGTCCACAACAACAAGGCTGAGGCCAGGCCAGAGGCACCCAAAGTCCTGGACATCCAGACTTTGCTGAGTCACTAGGAGTTGGGAGCAGAGTTAGAGAATGGGGCTTAATTCATCAGTAATAGATGTCTAGAGTGCAGAGAGTCCTTCTATGGAAGACTTGGGCTGCAGCTCTATAACCAAAGGCCTTCTCTGTGCTCCCTAATGTGGCAATTCTCGATGAGAGAAACACTTCATGTTTATCCATATCACTTATTGACTGGAAAATGGATGCATGCCAACTCCTCAGGGTGGACCAGAGATTCAATACCTTTTGCAGGGAGGAATGTCCAGGAAGAGAAGCTTATTGGCTAAACCCTCAGAGCTTCTAGGTTTATCATTAGCATGAAGAACTCTGTTTTAGGATACATGACCACAGGTCACATTTCCTTATGTGGGAAGTGTGGCTCGTGTTCCAGGTCAGTGATCTGATGGGGAGCAGGGAGCTGCCTACCATCTCAGGCAGAGGCTGGGTGCCCAGGACTCTGAACCCACTCAACCTACCAAGCTTTCTGGCATGGTTTACCAACCCACACTTAGATTCAAGCCAGTGCTTACCTAGTGTAAATGGTGAGATCAGTGACAACCAGAAGTTTCCAGAATGATGGTGCAAGTTAATCAGTGAGGGGAAAGAGGGCATGTAGGTATCTAGTGCCTGTCAGGGCAGCAGAAAGACACACAGAGGAGATCCTGCAACACTCAGCATGTTAGGAGACTGCTCTGAAGGGGTTTCATAGATGTCAAGGGCCAGTGGATATATCCTGTTTCTCTCCTTTGCATATGTTTATTTGCCAACTTGCTTCTGGCCATCCTCTATGGAGCAGGTGTTTGTGCACAGCGGAAGGAGGACATCAGACATATTAGTGCTGCAGTAACTATAGCCTAGGCTTCTGGGATGACAGAACTGTAAGGCAGCCCTCCCTTAGCCAGAGTCTGAAGCTGAGACTCATCTACTTATGTCTGGCTCCCTGAGAACATGAACCAGGTCAGCCTCACCTTCTGCATTCCATAAGGAAGGACCTTCTGTGACATGTGAGACATGACCTGTGGTTGGAAAGATTGGTGAAATGATTTATTATTATTATTATTATTATTATTATTATTATTATTATTATTATTATTCAGAAACACATTTACCATTCAAAGTACTGAAAGTGCTTTTCAGTCTGGACCCCAAAGGCACAGCTGGAAATCCAGGGTCCTGACATTTCTCTTCTTCTTCAATGGCAGGGCTCAGTGAATCAATTCAAATCCATTAAGGTTCTTAGAATGACAGGAGGAGAAAAATCCTCCCAGTGAACACTCTTAGAGTACTGTGACCGAACACCAATTCCTTGAACTTTGTACCATTTTCTCATTTTTTTTCATATCCCATCAATTGCAATCCCTCCTTGAGGCCAAATATCTGTGTTTCTTTCTTTCTTTTTTTCCTATTTCTTGATACAAAAGCCTATAGCAATGGCTTGTAGATACATGAATTACATACTTGTTAGTAACACCGTGTAGCTCCACATTCAAGAGGTAACATGGAAAAAGTTGGCAATTTTTCTGAGTTTGTAAATCTAAAGAGGTAATTGTCTTCAAAACAGCAGGAGTGGGAGCCAGGGCAGGAATCCTGGCTATGAGGTCTTGGCCATTCGAACTACCTATGTTACCTTTGTCTATACATTTTTTTCAAGTGAAAAGTGTGTGTATGTGTGTGTGTGTGTGTGTGTTTGCATGTGCATGTGTGCATATGTATGCCTATGTATTTGAGTGTGTATGCCTATGTATGTGTGAGAGTGGTGTGTATATGTGTGATGTCTTAAGCAAACTGTTTTTCTGTAGAAACACAATTGAATTTGAAAATTTAAATTAAACACAACATCTTCTGTAGGAACACATCTGTTGCACAGAATGAAGCCCATTCCATCAATACCATTGCCTGCAGAGCAATGAAGCTATTCCTATCTAATTCCCAACACAGGAATGAGCATAACAGCCCAGTATTAAATATTAAGGTCCCTTTTTTTCCTTCACATTTTGCTGTTCTCTTTTAGAGAACACAAAGAACACTGACATATTTTGGGGAGCTCAGGTGGATAGTTAATGGACTGGAGAAGCTTTCAACTCAACTGGAGCGATACGTAAAGAGAAAACTTAATTACACTCAGGATTCAGCGGGTTAACTGGGTAATCAGAGAAGATGCTGTATCTCAGAGCATCCAGGATGCTACTGATTTTAAATCCTTAGTTTCATGCACCTCTAAGGGGAAAAATATTGCCAATTAAACTCTGCCACAGAGCTTTACAACTTAAAAGTATTATTTTATGATGATTGGAAAAGCTCTTTAATGTGTATTTAGCCTGATGTACATATATTAAAATGAACATATAAATGAAATAAGCTGGCTGGGATGTTTATTCTTCCCATGACAACTCTTTATATGAGTCTTCAACTTGGTTGGTCATCCTTGTGGTGATGGTTGCCATAACATCACCAAGAGCATATCCTCCCAATCTCTGGTCTTCTTTCCAAACCTTGACCCCCCTGATATGTTACAGAGAGGAAGCTCTCTTGCTCTCTTAAGAACTCAGCGTTCATATTCATCTCATTGTAAAAGCCTATTGGCCACAAGACCAAAGTATACAATCATCTAATCTTGCCATTAGACCAGCAACCAGTTATATTAAAGTATGGGTAATGACCATTCATGACTTAAACATTGTTTGATGATGTTTCAGGATGCCATCACTCATGCAGCACTAGGCTACCTGGTAATCTACTCCATTCCTTTCTGGTCTCAGACAGTTACCATGTATAGAACAGTCTAAGGTATAACTCAGCTAATTAGATGCATGGATGCTGCTGCTACAATGGTTTATATATGCTCGGCCCAGGGAGTGACACAATTAGGAGGTGTGGCCTTGCTGGGGTAGGTGTGTCACTGTGGGTATGGACTTTAAGACCTCATCTTAGCTGCCCAGAAGCCATTCTTTTACTAGCAACCTTCAGATGAAGATGTAGAGTTTTCAGCTCTGCCTGCACTATGCCTGCCTAGATGCTGCCATGCTCCCACCTTGATGATTGATACTGGACTGAACCTCTGAACTCATAAGTCAGCCCCAATTAAATGTTGTTCTTTATAAGACTTGAGTTAGTCATGGTGTCTGTTCACAGCAGTAAAACTGTAACTAAGACAATGCCTTTCATATTAATGGTTAAATCCTGTATGGAAATGAAGTAGAAGAGACAATAATTATACCCAACAAATTGTTAAATACAGATCAGCAAAGATCCTATATGAATTGCTTCTGTTTGCCTTTGCAATACTGGCTCCTCATACCTTCTCAGCCTGGCACATTTCACAGCACACGGCATGTTTCTTATGGTGGCTACTGTGACTTTCTTGAAAATAGCAATCATTGGACTTTGTAATGTCATTGCATTGCAAAATGTCCAGATCTTAGCAGACATTTGTGAAAAGGCTGTGGATCAAGAGAGCAGGACAGGTGAGACTCAGGGACAGAGGCATGACAGCCAGCTTGAGGAGTGATAGAATCATGCTGTGTGGCTGAGGTGAAGGATCTATGAAGCAAGTGGGGAAGAGTTACCACCTCAGAGGAGCTGGTACCAGGCCACAGGGAACCTCCGGAACAACCAGAAAGGATATTATTTCATCATTTGACACCTGATAAAGACCTGTATATGACCCAGCATGGATGCTGAGTCACCAAAGAGAACACAGGAAAATGAATTGGTCAGTATTAACCACATACCAAGTGAGGTAATATAGAGAATCTGACACACCAGAAGCTTCGGTGAAGTTGGTTGTTTTCCTCATTGTAGGTCTCTCCGTTTACCTGGGGTTTCCACTCAGTAATGAATGGAGAGCAAGTCCCAGCCACTGAGGATACTTAGGATCGGTGGTACACCATTATTCCTTTAAGGAGATTGCATTCTGGTAGGGGAGAAATCGCTGTGCAGATTACATCCAAATTTCCATATATGTAAATTTGGATGTGTAAATATGGGCAGTGTATAGAAAGCAGAATATTCAGTTTTTAGAGTAATTCTCGGAGAGTGCTATGGACACTCCAATAAGAGAATGATCAATTTTACATGGATGGGTCCCACAAAATTCCCCAGAACCAGGATGATTTTTAAAATATTTCTGAGTAAGATAATTGTCTTCTATACAAGTGATTCCCACAGGAGAAAATGTGTTACCCCTTGTCCAAAAAAAAGGATGGCACTGAAGCAATGTGTAGCTCCTAGAATTCACAGCAAATGCTTGCCATTGAAGCTGTTCTGGAAACTAGTAGTATACATAGACAGACAGACAGACAGGCAGGCAGATGGAGAAGCCTGATTTATTTACCTTGGTTTAATGTACCATTTTCCAAACTCACTGACCCTTTGTATGACAGAAAGCTTATTAATGTCTTGATGTCTTTACACCTATTGATATCTTGTACCTATTAAAACTATTTAAGAAACATGGTGGATAGCCTGGACCCGGTTATCTGAAGACGAGGGGCCACAACATTGTTTCTGGTTCTGATGATTTCATGTGGGTTTTAGAGTTCTCATGAGGATTGATTTTTGCCAGATGTGTCACATGGTATATGGCTTTCAGTACCCAAAAGTCTCTTGATAGACACTAACAAATATATAGTTTCTGTTTCAAAGGCTTATAACTTTGTGTGGGGATATTACACTTGCCAAATAATGTTTTCAGCATGTCAGAGATTGTAATACAATACTCTCTCTCTCTCTTTCTCTCTCTCTCTCTCTCTCTCTCTCTCTCTCTCTCTCACACACACACACACACACACACACACTCACTCACACACACACACAATATTGTACTTCAGATGTGGGACGACGAGCTCTAGGACACTGGCTTGAGGCCTTCTTAGACTTTAGCTTTATCTGTAATTTTGGTGCCAATGCAGAAATCACTTGTCAAATTACCTGGAGATGTTTCCCTTTTAGCAGCTGAATATTTTCAAAGCCTGCAAGCAAAAAAGGACCCCTATTGTTAGAATGAAAAAGTTCAGCTTTAAGTGAGGAATAATAATAGCCAATGCTCACCAATAAACCAACTCTGAGTGTCTGCTATGCTTGGAAGAGTTGGGATGACTGGTTTCTAAGAAAACCACACATTTCAGATTAATATGCATTAATGATTGCCCACAAATGGGGTTCAGTGCAGTATTTCAATGCACATATGGGGTGCACCAATTAAATCTAGTCTCTTCTTATCCACTCCTGACCCTCCCCAACCTCTTCCCAACCTGTAGAAATCACTATTCTACTTGTCTATGGTTATTTGACCACAGGCAATGTGCACCGAGACAGGCTTGTCCAATACGTCTTCAGTGTAAAATCTGAAATATTGACATCAGATTTCCAGGGATGTATTGTATTTCATAAACCCCTAGGTGACAGGTAGATCTATATCTACTGTTTGATTGGCTGAGAGCAGTTTTGATATTGACCACCACTACTCTTCCCCTTGTAGATGTCCATTTCTTTCCTTTCATCCTAAGAAGAAACCATGGGAAAACACAGCAAACCCCTGTAGCCCATGCTCAGACCATCACGAGGATTGCTTTGAACCAGAGAAGCATTTCCAGGGCTGGCATAAATACTACACTTTCTGTGTGCATTTGGTAAAGAAAAGCTTTTGAGAGATATTTCTCCAGTGAATGAGTGAGGGGTGGATGGACATCTTTTACCTCACCTAATGGAATGTTCAGACTTAAGCCTTTTCACAGTTATGGGGAATGATCAGTGGCGTTCTGAGGCCAGGCAGTAGGTAGCCCTTGATTTCTAAACACATCGGAAATGTGCTCAGTGCCCAGGATAGCTAGACTGGAAAACATTTCCTCTCACCTTCCTTTGCAAAGTACTCCCCTCTGCAGACCTCCAGCCAAGCCCCTCTGTCTGGGAAAGGTGCCAAGAGGGAGGAGTCCATGGACAAAGCTTGGAAGGCATCTGAGAGTAATGAGAAAACCACGTCTCGCTGCACACATGGCTCCTTCTGCTTAGCTTTGCCGGTGTGAGCTTGTGCAAGAGGCTGAAAAGCGCATTCTTTAAAATCCTGGCCCTTAAAAGGAATGTATCTTGGGCTGAAATGTCAGCTTGGCTGTGCCCCAAGTGTGGGACAGTTTTTTTTTTTCCTTTCCCAAATTGCTTTATTTATTTATTTTGGACATGATAAAACCCAGCCCCTTCCCCTCCATTCTGGAGATGGTTCATAGAGCTGATGAAATTTCAAGCTGTCACTCAACCAAACTCTATTTGATTTTTATCACAATGCAAATATTTTTAAAAATTGTATTTCTGTCCTTTTTAAAGAAAAAGCCTCCTTTGTGAGCAAACCCACTTCAAAAATCTTGTCCTATTCAGAACCACTGGCATTAGCTATATCTAAGTAAGTCTCTCCTCTGGACCTGGGAGGTCATCTGAGTGACATTCATGTCTTTCACCTTTTAAAAGCTGGTCTAAGTGTCCCCCTCTCCTGCCCTCAGCAGGCGGGGTCAGCAGCTGTGGGTGGCCAGAGCATGAGCTCATCCCCTTGTCTCATTGCCTGGCTCTCAGCTCCTCTTGCAGAACTGCCCTTTGCAGTGTTAAATCTGGGTTCCTGAAGCTTCTTCATTCTTCAGTAATTTATTTTCATCTTTGGAGCCGCTGCCCATCATTCCTTTAAATGGATCCCAACTTTGTTTGGAAATTTGGCTTTACTCACTCCTGACCTTAGAGCAGGCCCCTTGAGTTTAATCGCCTGATGGTGCTTTAGAGTTGACTGGAAATTACTTTTTCTCCCCTTCTTGCACTTGGAAAGACCCACTGTCTCTTCTAAAAGAGAGGGTTCTAACTGGATTCTTTTACCTCTTACTGCAGTTTCAAAGTCACACCATGTGCCTCTGAGCAAGCGAAAGCAACCACCCTTCTGGTGGCTTTCTGAAAGGAAGGACTTTCACCTGAAAAAGAAACTACTATGTATCTGCTATATGCAGGGCACATGGAAAGGGGCCCTCCCCTGAGAACAAAAGCTTCAATTGTTTATTGTTTGCTTGGGTCTTCCATGTCGTATGAATACAGGATAAACATGGAGTAAGGCTTGGGGAAACTGGGGATGCTGCATCTCTGTGTTGGGCACTGTGTCTTCTGATGGTGAAAAAGCCCCTGTGTTTAAACATTGTTGATGCTGAAGTTAAGCTGTTGTTACTCTGCTGGAGATGAAGGTACCAACTGCCACACGTGCATGCTAACAAAGGGTTTTATGTCTGATCTCCCAAAGACCCTGATCTCATAGTCACCTTGTGATTCTGACCTCTTCCTACCCTTTGTGGGCTTTTCTGAATGATTATGGGGAGCGATATCACAAAGTGAGGTCCAGTCCATCATGGTTATAGGAGGTGGGTTACTTTACCCCAATGAACACATTCCCAACTTCATAAATATTCATGAAACTGTATTTAAAGCCCACACTGTAGATCCCACCTGGCTGCTTCCTTTCTTAGGACAGCCTACTCCAGTCTTTCCTTGATGTGCATGATTTGTGTTGCTAAATAAAATTATGCTTGACAGGCTGTGCCTCTCAACTAAATTCTTTCCCTCGAGAAAAAAGAAAAAGAACTGAAAGAACCCATGCCCTACCCCAGACCCTCAGACAATGCATGACTGTCCAATGTCTCCTTAGCACCCAACCTGGCTAAAACTATTTTCAGGGCATGAAGAGAGAAGAATCAAGGGACTTTGCAGTCAAATAAGGGGGAAGAGGTTCATGCAGAACAGAAATCATTAGTCTAGGGCAGGGCATGCTCTGGAGATGGTGAGTTGAAGCTGTCTGGCACTGTCCAGAAACCCACAGACCTCTGTTTCTCCTACTGTGGGGGGGGGGAAGGTGGTGCTAGGGGTTACTGGGGTTGTTGAAACTCTCAATTTATAGCCACCTCTGCCAGGGATGACCAAAACAAGCGACCTCAAGAACAAAATAACAGCAACAACCAAACAACAGCAGTACAACTCCTTAGGTTTTGGAGATAGGAACTGTTTCCTCCTTGTAACTTGCTTTGCTCTTGTAACTTTCTCTAAGCCAGATTCTAGCCATCTCTACTTTCTTTGTTCCTAAGTGACTTTGATTTTTCAATACAGTTACAAGTGTCTTGGGTCTTTTAATGTAATGAAATAGCTTTTAAATAAGGGCAGAGACACTGGGAAAGAGGCCATGACAGATTTTCACCTTTTCTCCCTAGCCATTAGCCACTAGTCCTTGCTTGTGTGACCACTTGAGTGTTTTACTGGTCGGGGAGAGGGGGACAGGAGGCACATCTGCAGGAGATGGGGAGGGATTTTCAGAAGCTGAGTTCTGGAATCTGAGTTGGATTCCTTTGGGCTTTCTGTAGAAACAGCTTTGTGTCCCTGTGCCCAGTGGTAGGCTGTCATGATTTCAGTTCTCTCTGATCTCAGAGTAGGTGGGAATTTACAGGTGGGAGGGATGCTGGGACTGTCCTGGAAATGTCCTCTGAAGATGTCCTCTGAAGGTCTTCATCTCTTTTCTCTGTTTCATTCTTTTCTGCTGCATGAACGTGCACACACCACCCCCTCCATCCTCTGTCACCTTCATCCACAGAGAGGGAGCAGAAGAGGGAGAGAGAAAGAGAGAAGAAGAGAGGAAGAAAGGGAGAGAGGGAGAGGATAGAAGGAGAGAGGGAGAAAGGGAGAAAATGACAGAGAGACACAGAGAACATACAAAGGATCTATGTGAGGTATACACCATAAGACAATGTAGCCATGTTGCTATTTTGCCAGAACATGCAGAATTGTTTGTGACAAAGTCCTAACCCGGGGATGGGAAGCTTCTCTCCAACTTTTTATTTTTAATCCAGTGAACCTGGGAAAGTGACTTCCCTCTTTGAATTTTGTGTTTCTCCAATGTACAACTTGATGCTTAACAATATAATTTTTAAGACCTGTCTGTGATTCCAAGTACCTTTCATTCTACCATTTTGATGTTCTCTAATATGATGCAGGGATTAGATATCAATATCAACCAGATATTAATTTCTTTGGGCCTGTGGTAGACAGGGAGTAGAGACTTCACTATGGAAAATCATATCTTGTAGGATATCCAGTACCAAAGCTGAAAGGTGAGCCCAAATATGTGTCCCACAATTAGCTATCTCATGAAAATCATGGGATTCAAGTGTACAGCATGTCACATGACTGGGGCATGGAAGGAAGACAACAAGGAACCAGGGTCACTACAATAAATGTCCATGTCTAAATTATAATTTATATAGGTACATAATTTATATAATATAAAACTTGTGATTAGTCCAGGGACTAATTCCCACAGGAGGATAATTAGTTCAGGAGTCTGGCATGGAGGACACCTGATCACCTTTTTCCAAGAAGAAAAATAGGGAAGGACATTTTCCTTTTATAGTCTTCCTCCTTGAGGACCTTCTAAGTGTCCCAGAGTGAAACACACCAAAGAGAATCATTTAATATCCACTTCATCCAAACCCCAAAGGTTTTTAAGTCTAGGTGGAAACCTGGGTGATAATCAACTCTCACTTTCAGGTGATGGGTTTTACCACCATGAACTTTGAGAATATGCAATAAATATTTCTAAAATGTAAAAGTCAAGACTGGTTGCCTGAGTCAACAGCCTAATTATGTGATTACTGAAGACTATAGTCAAAATGTAGTTCTTGGGGGTGAGTGTGTCTCATTCAGGTAGGTTACCTCAGTCACCTCACCCGCCCTTTGTTTTATGCCCACATAACTCTTCTTGGAAACTAATTTGGAGTCTCTGACATTTGAGATTGTTCCAGTATGGCTTCTCTGTCCTTATGAATTATCCATCTATTCATCCACCCATCAATCCATCCACCCACCCACCCACTCATCTATCTCTCCATCCATCTATCTATCCATCCATCCATCCATCCATCCATCTATCCACCCACCCACCCACTAATCCATTTCTCCATCCATCCATCCATCCATCCATCCATCCATCCACCCACCCATCCAACCATCCATCCATCCATTCATCCATCCATCCATCCATCCATCCATCTACCCACACCACCTACCCATTAATCCCTCAATCCAATCAGCAAGCACATCCTGAGCATTTACTCTCTATGTGGTTCTAATCTAGGAGTTGAGGAAGGGACAATAAGACAGTTTATTGTTTCTACCCCAAGTTTTGCCCCTGCCTTTCTTCTGCCAAACGGAAACTTATGATGGCTATAGTTTTTTTTTTAATTCCCCTTTCCCTAAATGTAGGTGTTAGCCCTAGAATCACTGTATCAGTGAATTTCAAAAGTGCATATCATCTTCCAAGTAGTTGGTCTCAGTAAGATTCCTGGGACAAGCCAAGTCATTAAGAACCAGCAACATCTACCACAAGTCCAATTTGAGATTAGATGTGAGAACCTCTTGGTTCTACTGGACTAGAAGCCAGAAGCATGTCTGGAGTTATGGGATGCAATCTGACAAGAACCAGGTAATGCCATCAGGGGACAGAGTCGAAGCCAGGAAAGCTATTTATATATCAGGAGTAAGAATAATATTCATTTCACACCCCTCTTACTTAAGCTTTGACTGTGGCTATAATCTACTAAGTTATAGAGGCTTCTAGTGTCCTTCTAATGTTCACGTCAATTTGAGATGGGTTACTTTAATCATGGTTGGACGTGCTTTAATAGATGAAGAGGCAGCATTTGTGTATCTGCTAAGAGCTTTGCTGGGATAAATGAGAAACATGATCTAGAAGGGCAGTATACTTGGGTTTGAATTCCATCATCAACTTCTAATTGTATGATTACCTATGCCTCATTTTCTTCACTCATAAAATGGGGATAGCATTTCTTCCTTACAGAAAGTCAGATAGATACCCAGAAAGAAATTACGACATGGAAATTCTTAGAAAGGTGCCTGGGACACTCTAAATGGCACATTAACAAAAAATCGAAAAATGGTTTGAAACAACAACAACATTGGTTGTTATTCTGTAAGAGCTAAGAGAATCCCTTCTGGTTGCTAACTCAATGGCAATATGGAACTGGATAATGGTAATATCACCATTATGACACCACTAACCTGAGAGGAGTTCTCAGTACTGTGAGGATTTTTAAAAAAAGAAATACAAATCTTGTGTGTGTATATAATTTGCTTTCCAGTGGCTCCACAGATCAGCTCCAGGTCAATTATGTGTAGCTTATATATTATAGCACTGATGGACCAGCATCCTATTAGCCATTTCCTCTAATCGGCCAGGTTTTAGAAGTTGTCAAAATGTATACTTTCTTCCTCACTCACCGAGTCACATGTCCTTGACTCCTTAAGCAGTCTCTATTATTGGTACCATTTTGAACCTTCTCCCCAGCTTCAGACTTGACAGTGATCTCAGTCACTCTATTGTTCCTGTTTCCTATACCCAATGAGTCACAGAGAACAACAATCAGTTTTCATTGCTGTCACAGGATACCTGATATAAACAACGTAAGAGGAAAGATTTATTCTGGCTCATGGTTCTGGAGGTCTCAATACATGATGGTGGGAAGGGAATGAAAGGGAAAAGTAGATCAAATCATGAGAGTCTAGAAGGGGAACAAGAATGCATGTAGTGTGAACTGGGTTTCTGCTTCCCTATTTATTTCAACTTTGCTCAGCAATATTACTTAGTGTTGTCACATTCAGGGTGGGTTCTCCCACCTCACTTACTCCTCCTTGGAAATGTCTTCCAAGGTGCATTCAGAAGTGTATTTAAATAATCTCTTGCCAAGAGTAACCATCACACAAGGCTTAGGGTCTCACTTCCTAATTGTTCTAGCCTGTTTCCTGTTCTCTACTCCCACTGTTCCTGTAAGGAAGATGTGGCTTTCCTGCTTCCAGAGATGGCCTTGGGAAATCCCTTCTCAGCCCTATGGCCAGATATATCATGATAAAACAGATTGATAATGTTCTTCCAAGATCTGAAAGTTAGTAGGACATTTTACTTTCCTGTGAACATTAAAACCCCACATTCTTATCCTGGATTCTCAGGTGTTAGCTCTGATGAGTTTTTAACACCCGTCTCTCAGATCTCCCCTTTGGATTTTCCATATCTTAGTCTTTTGCTTTGCAGCTCTGATCATGCCATGCTCACTATCAGACATGTCCACTCCTCTGTGATGGTAAAGGTAGGTGCCTGCACCAGGCTGCAGGAATGCATATATTAGTTTATAATCTGAGGTATTTCTGATGTTAAGTAAATTACCTCTTGTTTTCATTTCTCTTTAACCTGCAAACGGCATGAACAATTATATCTACTCATGTGACATGCTGAAAAATGAAGAGGTTTTTCACACAGAGGACTGAGAAAACCGTCTGACGTCTGACCTCTTCCAAGAACCTAGTAGTTGTTAGTTGTTAGCACTCTCACTAAACATATCTAGTCCACACTAGTTGTTAGCACTTGCATTGATCTTTTCCACCCTTCTCTTTGTATCTGGATTACATGCAGGAGAACTCCAGCAAGTCCTTCGTCAGTTAGTAATTTAGTAAAGACTGAATTCAACATTGAATCTTTGCATAGGGTTGTCCTTGAAGGTCTGTGACCTTTCTGCTTTCTTTTCATTCTTATGCTCTTTGAGTTAATAAACTGTTCATTATCAGAGGGAAAACATCTAGATGCCTTCTTTAGTACTCAGAATGATGACTAATATGAAAGAAGTATTCAAAGAGCTTTTAAATAAACGAATCCAAGATTCCTTACAACTTCTCTCTGAAACTGTACTAAACTAAAATTTCTGGTCAACTGGAAACTCTCAACTCAGATGCTCATGTGGAGTCAAGAGATTCCTGTACGTCTCCCAGACAAGGAGTTAGGAAAGATTCTGATTCATCAGATAAGCACCCAGCATGGTGGTACTGCATATGTATTCACTGACCCATTGCTACCCAAAGCCACCTATGATAGTGAAGATGTTTTAGGCAACCAGTGAGGACTCTTTTCCAGCTGTCTTAAACAAAAAGATGTTTTATTTTATTTTGTTTTTTTATTTATTATCCCAGACAAGAGGTTTGAAGATAGGATCCTTCCTTGCTAGTAACTTCAGGCACTCGGCTTTGTCACAGACTCTTCTCATTCTCCCAGCTCTTGCTATAGGATCTGGCATTGCCTTCAGTTTGTTCCTCTCAAGACAGCCTCACAGCAGTTCTTAAGACAGAGAAAGAGAAGATGTTCTTATTCCTCTCAGGAAAAAAAAAAACACTTTACCCAGTAACCCTAGTAGATTTTATCTTATGGATCTGCTCAGAAACTGGATACAAGACTGTATATAGGAACCACTAACAAAGATGATTCAATCTTCATGTTGGAACCAATAAAAATTTATTTGCATCTAGAGGAGAAAAAATAAGCGCTGGAATAAAATCAAGGCTTTCCAAGCATGAAAGAAGAGGGTGGCCACTAGGTAGATAATCGCAGATATAAGCTTTAGAAGCTCTCATAAAAGGGGGAGAGATGGTTCCACATTATCTGTAAAGGCATCATACCTATTCAAATTTTATGTTAAAGACAAATAAAAAACATCATATTTACATGTAAATAGAACTGACTATGATCCAAGTATGGGCTAGCCTTTAGGTTAAAAAATCTCTGCATTTATCATAGAGGTTTTCCAGCTCAGCACTTCCCAACTCTTGAAAATTATTCAGTCATTTGAGCCTTCAGGGTAATTGCTTATGATCAGAGATAAACAAACACATTTGCTCACATAAAGCCTACTTTTTACCCATTATAAAGGCATAGCACTAAAGCTCTCAGCCCTGGTGGGTCTTTCTTCTGATTACACATGAGTCAACCCTTCAATGCTTTTCATTGTCTATTAGAAACAAACAAAATGAACCTAAGAACATCAGTGGCACACTGAAGCTCTGCATGGCTGGGCTTTCTCTGGCTCTCCAACACAGTACCCCCTGCTCCCAAGAGTCCCTTGCTTTGTAGCCATGTAGATACGCTTTCAAGTTATGAGGTACATTTTGTCTTTATTTTTGTTCTCTGACCTTTGGTCTCTGTATGTCTGTAACCTTTAGTCTTCCTTCAAGGCCCAAGTCAATGTTGTATTTATAAGAAGTTGATGGGTATGATCAAAGTAAGAATTAATTAAAATTCTTATTAAAATAAAAATTAAAAATGTTTTAAAAAAAACAAAACTGCATTATTTTCTAGGCTTCCCCAGGCAGGTCCTATGTTTTTTACTTTTGTGAAGCCCCAGCACCCAAGTACCCCTCTACTTGAACCATCATTGTGTCTTGCTGTAATAACCCAACATCCTAGGAAGTAGGTATCTAAACCAGCCAGATGGCTTTGTGTTTCTTTCCTGATCCAGGAACAGAATGGGGTAGGGATGGCTAGCAAGTGGTTTTGCATATAATTTTACAGTTTTCTTAATAAATCAGAGATAACTGAATGGATGCATCACTTATTGCCCTCTTTTAAGACACATCCCAATTTGAGTCATAATCTGATCATTTATGAACAGATTAGCTACTTGCAAATGGGCGAGTTTCCTGCATATTTACCTTGACATATATGTACTAATGGCAGTGAGAACCATTAGTGAATTCATTATTTTTTGAATTCAACTTGCACTGTTACAGCTAAGGTTAATTATTGATTTGTTTTATTCTGTGATTAAAGCCATTAGCTACTATTAGCAAATGATGATGTTTATGCATGTTTGAATATCAGTGGGCTTGCTTTTCATAGTAGGGGCCCAGGCTAAATGATTGCTCTATGGGACTGAAATCTACAATGGGGGTTCAGAGAGCCACTGAAAGTAACCAGTGGTTTGTCCTTGTGATAGAAGAATAAACAGAATCTGATTGCTTCCACTAATTATTCTTCTTGAGCAGATTCTGACCGGAATTTACCTTTAATTAAATTTGGCCTCTATCCCCATCTGATTTTGGGTGACCAGACTTCTGAGCAGGGAACAGAGAGTCTGAGAGGGCTATCTCCAAGGACTGCAGTTCCTGATTTTAACTAGGAAGTAGAATGGGCTTTTGCTCTTTGGAATGGTTGGAAATGTAGCCAAAAGCCCAGAGCTTGGCTTTATCTAGGCACAGTTCTGCTGATGAATGCAAGGCATTGCATGTTGACAGCCTCTCTGTGTAGGTCATATCTTCTCTGGCTTCTCCCTTTTTGGGGGAAGGTTAACCTGAATCTACCCGGCACCACTGCCATTGGGTTTCTGGATGCCAATGTTCCGGGAGCAGTCCCCCACACCCCTTTGTGAGTCAGAGGTCAAAGGCTTAACGTCCTACATCCAACATGGAGTCACCAGTGGCTTGAGAAGTCATGAAGGCTTTCCTCTACCTGTTCTAGCTTTGAGAATCTTGGAGTCATTTCTAGTCTTGTCTCTGGTTATAAGAGCAGAATAAAAAAAGAGGTAAGAAGATTGCATGGGAGGCTTTCTGGATTTGGTCTAGAGGAGTATTTGTTGTTTCTATCTTTATTCTCACTGGTCAGGACTTACATAGGCACAACTGTATACAGAAGTAGGAAATGTAGCCTGACGGTCAAGTCTGACAATGGGAAAATCGATTTGGAAAGTCATTTGGCTAGGGTGGACTGTAGTCTCTTTTGCTCTTTAAAACCTGGGTGACTATCTCAGCCTGTCACTTCTTTCTATGATGTTAGAGGATCCTCCCATCCTAAGATAAACCCTCCTGAATGGTCCTCAGCTTTCTCCAGAAAGCACAGAGATGAGAGTTTGAGAGTAGTGACAAGTCCCCATCTCAGCACCAGCAGTTCTAACACAGTGGGGGCCCATGGCAAACATTTGCTGAGTGAATGACTGTCCAATTGAATGATTTTTGGTGAACTGAAGGCTCCTGTCACCTGGCTTTGACATATATTCCTTTTAGAAGGCTCATCTCTTTACCCTTTTCACAAGCCTTCCCGATGGTTATCTACGGTTCATCTTTCCCTCTGAGACGGTTCAATTAAGACACCTCAAAATGAGTCCATGAGTTGAAGGAACAGCCGGCTGCACTTTGATTAACTTCCTATTCATCAGTCACAGAGATGTATGATGGGAATTACTGGGGCAGGCAGGAGGGAGGGCAGCCAGGCTGGAAGGAGAGAGGTGGCAGCTGGGAGATCGGAATTTGAGGGTATAAAGAAGATGGAAGAAGATGACAGGAGAGGCATCCAAGTTCCCAAGAGAAGCTCTAGCACATCACATGAGATATGAGGTCTTCTTGGAAATGTATTACTGGTGCCTTTGTAATTCTGTATCTGATTCTAAAGTTGTATTGAACATTCTCACAGCATAGAAGGAAAACATAAATTAGACAGTACAGAAGGCTGGTTCCTTTCAGGTTTCACTGAAGTTTCAGCAGTTTTGCAGTGTGGCCTCTTCAAGTCATGTGACTCCCACCCAGAATTGCCTTTAAAGGACCAGTGATGGTGTTTCTTATCTCAAGAGGCTGTAGCTCCCTGGGTGAGAAGTGGACATTTTCTTTGAGTGAGTTTTGAATTTTGGGAAAGATGTCATGTTCACGCTTCCTTAGGATGCTAATTTGTGGGACTGTCCAGCACCTGGTGGTTTGCTGGCAACCTAGCATTTCTTGACTTGTAGGTATATCACCCCTGCTCCACCTTCCTCTTTACAAGGTCTTCTACTTATGTGCAGTCTGTGTTTGTGCCAGAATTTTCTGGTTTTACCAGGATATGTTTACATGGATTTGGGCTACTCTAATGACCCCACCTTAATTATTTCTCTGCAAAGCCTTTATTTCCAAAGAAAGGGACATTCATAGGATCAGAAGGATTGGATGTCAGTATCTTTTGGAGAGAGAGGCACAATCCTATTCACACCCATTACCAAAGGTATGCAGGAAAGACTCAGCCCCAAGAGCCTGAAATCTACCCCACCATGCCCTTTATCCTGGTGCTTCTTGCTAGGTTTCCCCCATAGATTGTCTTCTGGACAGTTCCCTCAAACATGGAGAAACTTAGCTCATTCCTTCCTTCTCACCAGTCTCTTTCCTGAGCTGTGGTCCCTGCACCAGGAAACACTCCCATCAGCTCCATGGTATGACATTCTTCCTCTATCCTACCCTGGCAGTTTCCTTCTACCAGATCATTTGCCTGAAGTTTTACATCAGTTTTCTTGACACCCACCCTGCTCAGTTAGAATCTAGCTGTACATGTGACACAGTGACAGTTTCCTCATGATCTTAATCTCAGAGCACCATAGTGTTTTCCTCTCTTGCTTATGGAATACATCAAACAATCCACAGCATGTTTTTCATGGTCCTTTATGATCTGCCTCATTTTCCTTTCATATCTCATTTTCAGTTTCTCCTTCTGTTCTACAATTGCTGTGAGTTATAGTACTGGAAAGTTCCCCAGATCTGCTTTCTCTTGTTCTTCCAGAGACCTTCCCACATGCAATTCCTTCTGCTAGAAAGTCCTCCCAACTCCTACCACCTTCATTTTCATTCCAGAGCTGATAAAAGTTCACACAATTAGGTCTATATCTTCTGTCAAAGCTCTTTTCAAGTCATCAAAACATTCTAATGTTTCTTTGCCTGTCCCAGAGTCCAGTGGGAACTTCACTTCACTTATTATTTCCTCACAAGGTCCAACCCAGTGGCCCGTATCAGAGCCTGCTTCATGGTTGTGGGAGGAGTGCAGCAGCAAAAGGCTGTGCTCAAAGAGCACACACTCAACATGGGATGGATGCTCTGTAGTGGCTGACTTGCTAGTCTTAATAAAACTACCTTCACACCTGTCTTTGCCATGAAGTCATGTAGGTGGTAATGGTCCATGTGGTGGGGGCCCATCCTCTTACCAAATTATCAGGGATGGATTCTTTAATGTTTAAAGAATATCTACTCTTCTTGTTTGGCCCAGAAACTTCTGCCCCTTCCTTTGCTCTGTAAG
The DNA here is from genome assembly GCF_008632895.1 of Mastomys coucha. NCBI lineage: Eukaryota > Metazoa > Chordata > Mammalia > Rodentia > Muridae > Mastomys > Mastomys coucha. Next base: position 27,894,363 of record NW_022196912.1, read on the forward strand.
AACCTCAGTAAAGGGGTGGCATAAAGCCTTGAGGCAGGGACTAAAACATCAGAAGAGTTTGGCCTCATCTCTAAGTGTTTCTAAGGTAGTTCTGTTCTAATTGGAAGAAGTTATCCTCTGGCACTTGGCTTTGGGTTGAGAGCCTTGGTAAATGTGCTGAAGTCCTGAGAGATGAGGAGGCAGAGTCAGGAAAGGAAGAGCTATTTCTGCTTCTGAAAAGATGAACCCCACATTTTTATGTGGCAAGAGGCCCCACCAATCACACAAGTTATGTAGTTGACCCTGCCTGACACATAAGCTCAAAGATAGTTGAGTTTCAACACTCTCATTTATCTCTTTAACCCACCCATACCCATAAAGCTTCATTTCCCTTTCTATTTCTATGGCCCCATATCCAGGACCAAAATCCAAGACTATTTAACAATGCCTGTTTGTTTTGTTCATGTAATCTAAGTGCCCAGGGGAGGGTTTGACACTGAGCAGGAGGACTTCCAACTGGTATATGATGAATACAGGAATCAATTAAAAAGCAGGAAAGCTAGTCTTGAAAACACTCTGTTGTTACTTCTGAAGGTTGTTAAAATGCCTGTGAGGTATACCACTGAGAAGTAACCTTGGGGATTATTGAATCAATTCTGACCTGTAGCCTTTGCTAGGAGTTGGTCCAAGCCTTGGGCTAATCTATATGGGCAGGTATGTCCCTACCATCTCTACCCTCCACCTTAGGGAGCCTCGTTGCAAGATGAAGGATACTTAGCTGGAGAACCAGAGAGATTTGAAAGGTGGAAAGGTGTCATTAAAGCATTTGAATGACCAGGAGGCAGAGTTTAGTACTGGGAGTGGAGATAAGTTAGGTCTTCAGTGATGTTTGTTGCATGGCAGGTTAGCAACGGTGCTGCTGAAAGAGCCAGCAGTGTGGTCCAATAGCTCACTTCAGGACAGGGTGTACAGAAAGAATGCCATTTGCTTTTACCTTCACTCCACTGCCTCAGTTTACCTAATAAGCTATAGAATCTATGAGGTTTCCTGGAGTACATGAGAAATGTTTCTTAACAAGTGCAAGGATGGGTGTCTGGCCTCTGGCTGGTTTGGACCCCATCACTTTCCCTGCTCTAACTCTTGGTACAGACTAGAAAATCCGCTGAGCTAAATCAGTTCTGCATGTTGTTTTAGTCCATTTGAACTGGAGTAGCAAAAGAAAATACCAGAAATGGACTAGCTTGTAAACATTATTATTTATTCTTTGAAGCTGGGAAATCTAAGACTAAACTGCTAGCAGATTTAGTGTCTGGTGAGGCTTCACTCTTTGCTTCTTAGATGGTGCCTTCTCGTGTGGCCTCATGTGGTGGAAGGAGCAAGTTAATTAATGTTCTGTAGTGTCTTTATGAGGGTTACTAATCTGATTTGCCTAGGCTCTGCTCTCAGCACCCAATCATCTCCCAAAATCCACCTCTTCATTCTATCATTTTGGGGAAGAGGATTCAAAGCATGAATTTGGGAAAAAACACAAACACTTAGACAATACACACCTTCAAGGACCTGTATCATTCAACCTAGCTTTCCATCCAAGCAGACACAGAACTCATGCCTCTCACTCACGAAAAGGTTGCATTCTTAATGCTCCAGTGCCTCTCATTACTGGGCAACATAGAAATTCATAGCTACCATGCATATGAGAGTAGATACCACTCTATTCTAATAAGAATGTGCCTGAAAGCACACTTAGGAACCTTCACTAAAATGTTGGGAAGGTACAGTTTTGTCCAATTTGTTTCCGAGCAAAGAGGTATGTATGGCAAGTATTGTTTATCAAGTTTCATAGACATGGAGGGCAGGGCTGGGAAAGTGAGGGAGGTCTTTGTAATGTCGTAGGATACCATTGACATTGGTAGCTCATAGAAGGAGTAGTGAGGTTGCATTTTGATGACCATAGCAGCCAAAAATCAACAGGAGGTTAACAGTCCAGGTGCTTTTCCCATCTATTTTCTTGATTAACAGAATTAATTCAGAGGCTGTGGGTAATTTGGAGGTTCCTTCTGAGGACTTTCTGGGACTCTCCACTGTGTTGACAGAAAGGCAGTCTTCCTAAAGGCTCTCCTGTATAAGGATTGGGTGCAGGGTGGGCACTTGAGGCAGCTCATTCTAGCAAGAGGCAGAATGCCTCTCATATATGACTTGGACTTCAAAGCTTTCCAATGGCTTTAGCAAGCTGCTTTGAAGACTGTACTCTTCTCTGGGGCTTTTCTTTCTCTTCTTTCAGATACATCAGATACAGGCCGAGATTGTCCCATTTTTCTGCTTTCTCCTGCAGATCTTTTGCACGTTTCACTCTGTACTGATGCCTGCTTTACACAAACACAAATGGATGTATTCTCTCCATCCATTCCATCTATCTTCTGGTCTATGCAAATGACACTTTATGCTCCATGTTAGTGACTGATGATATTAAGTGTCTCCTAGAGGAGGCACAGTCATAGAAGGAAAACTTCAAAAGCAATTTGGGATTTCTATGAAAACCATGGAAACTGACCCTCACATTCAGACTCCAAAGAGGGTCTGATACAGAAGCCTAGTCACCAGGGAAAGAGTGTGTCTAATGTGGCCTCTATCACTTAGTGAAATGCAGAAAGGAATAACGAAGAGCCACAGATGTGGCAATGATTGAGAATGGTAGGCACTAGACACTCATCATTTTTCAAACACCCCAGAAGTTCCAAGGTTCTAAGTACAACCTTAATGGGGCCTAGATACCTCTTAAAAAATGACAGCTATCCTGGTTAGTTGATGACATGAGCCAGGTTAAATGTGATTTAGAAAAGTAAGGTAACATGTATGGCTTCGGTCTCAGTGTTCTGGAGAGTCTACTGACCGTGTACATGTATAGAAGATCAGGAAGGCTCTCCAAGCTTGGCGGGGCAGGGCACAGAGAGAACACACATTTCTTCTAGAATGAGGATCGTGTCAGCAATTGGCAGTCAGATACAGAGTATGACAGCAGGACTCTGTTTCTTTACAGAAAGAATGGAATCTGAGGCTGAGAATATTAATCAAGTCCCCAAACACAACAGGACTTACTCTAGCTATGGCAGATCCTGGATATTAGTGGTTGTTAATGTGAAGAAGGCTCAAAAGCATCAAAAGCACTAGGGTAGGTCTCACCACTGGGTGCTGTGGCAGTCATTAAAGTGTAAATGAGGCTAGATATATTGTCCAGTGAGACATGGAAGAACATGAGGCATTTCTTCTCAAGTTTCTCAATTGCACCTCCAATGACAATAGATAGGGAGCTGCTCCAGGAAGGTCTAAGGATAGAAGAGGAATCAGCCTCCACTCATGAGCAACAGACTGGGACTTCCCAGATGCCATAACCTACTTGTATATTTTGTTCATTTGTTGAACGACAAAATATTTGTGAATAATATAACAGAACTATCTATGAGGGAGTTCACATTTCAACTCATCCAACTATTTAAGTGCTAGAAATATAACCCATAACATCAGTAGCCAGACAATCTTTTCTAGATTTCTAAAAAGAAAAGTCAAAGAGAAAGTACGTGCATTGGTACAGGCTGTTTCCATCTCTAGCTCAGAATAAACAAAGCAGGACTTTGCCACTGGCCAGGATGGAACGAGATAGACCAGATGTAGCATCCTTCTTGAACAGAAGGGGATAAGCACAGAATTGTAGTTTTCAAACACCGGCCAACAAGCAATGTGGGATATTGACCTTGAGTAAGGACAAGTGTTGAAGGTAGTGTTATGACTGTTGGGCTCCTGCCACAGGGGTATTTCTAGTTGTAGGGAGAGAAGGTTCTCATAGATGGCAGAAATGTCTGGAGTTGAGAAGGTAGAATTCAGACTTTGTAGACATGGAGACAACTGGTATATTTAGAAAAATCCAAAAGAAGCTGGGATAGCATAAAACTGAGAAAGCACATGGAAGGAGAGTTTGAGAGTCATCTAGGGGATATTCCTCAGGGGCCTAGCATAGTAAGTTCTGCATATGGCTCCAAACAGAAGCTCTGGAGAGAGTGAAAGGGATAAGCCTTGATCACAAGCAGTCAGAAATAGATTATATTCTTGCCAGACAGAGTATAGAAACATCACAATATGTAGGCATCAAATAGAACACTCAGCTTGTCAAATATCTAGTTATTTCCTCGTTGGTATACCCAGACTGTCTCTTGCTTAAGCTACCTGGCTGTTCTTGAAAGAGAGAAAGCCTCAAAAGGATCAAGTTGTTCCCAAATAACTTAACTGAGTCTCCACAAAATGCTTAAGAATATTAAAGAAATATCAAGTATAAAGCAAAGCAAAATTCACATTTTCAGCAACTCAATCTCCATGTTATTTTATATTTAAGTAATAAGGAAATCATGACCACAGTTAAGAAATCAGTGGATCAATTAATCAATAAAAAAATCAGACCACAATGAGAAAATCCATTAATCAGTCAGTCAGTATAAACAGATCCAGAAACAACAGACGACAGAATGAATGAGCTGCCAAGGATAGTTATTAGAGATCTTTCTACCACTGGGTAGAGCCAGCTCATCTAGGATGCAAGAAAACCTCTGGATTTAAGCCTCAGCCTCACTACCAATGAGTGAACACACATATACATGTATATATGTGTGTGTGTGCGCATATGTGTATGTATATGTGTGTGTATGTGTGTGTGTGTGTGTGTGTGTGTGTGTGTGTGTATAGTCATGTCATAGGTTTAAGAAGAGTAAGTATTATTAAAAAGGCTTGTGAGCCAAATCCAGCCTGGAGCCTGCTTGTAAAATTTTTTACTTTGCCTTATATTACATCTTCCCACTTTTTTCATTTTTTCTTATTTTTGAGATTAATATAATTACATAATTTCTTCCATCCTTTTCCTTCCAAACCCTGTGATGTATCTCTCCTTGTTCTTTTTCAAATTCATGCCCTATACATATATATTCCCAAATATAAGCTGTATATTCTCAACATGCACTCAATAAGCATGCTTAGACAACCAGCTGGAGACTGCCTTTGTATGATATGTGCACTAACAGCAATGATTCCTCCTCTTTCTCCTCTTTCCTCCTATTCCACTTTCTCTTCCTTCCTCTATATTAAAAAGAAGTCATGAGAGAAAGTGTGATAGAACACATTTATTTGTAAGTTGAGCTTGGTGATATGGACTCAGCAGTAGATATGACTGTGGAAGAGAAGGCAACGTACTCGAAGAAAGAACCACACCCAGTATCTACAATGCAAAACAACACAGTGACTGAGAAAAGACTCTGAACACCATCAAAGGGTGGGATGACTTGAAGGAGCCTATCACACAAATGGCTGGAGCCTCTGAAAGAAGTGGATCCCAGAACAGTATTTGAAACTAATAATAATAATATTAATAGTAAAACGTCATTAATGTTGATTAAGGAAAATAGTGAGACTCTTTCAAGAATATTAATAAACCACAAAATCCAGCAAATGTGAAGAAAACTATACCACACAGCATAAAATCAAGTATTCAGAACCAGTAACAAAGAATGTCTTTTTTGTGTGGTCTTGGGAATCAATGTAGAAGAACATCTTTAAGATACCAAGAAACAAAAGGCTCATTACCTACAAAGAACTCAAATTAAACTGGAATAGACTTCTTAGTGGAAACAATTCAATCTAAAACACAGCAACTCGATACTTTTCAAGTAGTAAAATGAAAAGAAGATAAGCTTAGACTTATATACCCCGCAATAATTTATTTCTAAAACGAAGTCCAGATACTTATGTAGGCACACAAAAGTCTGACAAGAGCAGAGAGACATCATCATCGCTAGCTGAATTACTGCTATGTAAAAGAGTCCTCCAGGCAGATGTGCAGCTTGGTCTTCATGTGGGTCTCCTAGCAATCAGAGTGGGGCCTGTCTCTGACTCTGTTGCCGGCCTTTGGATCCCCTTCTTTTGACCGGACTGCTTAGTCTGGCCTCAGAGGGGGAAGATGCACCTAGTCCTTCTGTGACTTGATGTCCCAGAATGGGTGGTACCCAAGAGGGCATTTCTCCTTCTCTGAAGATAAGGAGAATGGGGAATGGGGGAGGGATTTGTGAGGGTGGAACTGGAAGGAGAGGAGGGAGCTTGTGTTGTGATTGGGATGTAAAGTGAATAGATTAATAAATTAATGGGGGAAAAAGCATCCTCCAGGCAATTTTCAAGATCGGAATCTACAAATAGCAATGAAGACTGTAGAAAGTGAAAACTGCTGGGCAGTGATGGTACACGCCTTTAATCCCAGCACTTGGGAGGCAGAGGCAGGTGGATTTCTGAGTTTGAAGCCAGCTTGGTCTACAGAGTAAGTTCCAGGACATTCAGGACTACACAGAGAAACCCTATCTCAAAAAGCCAACAACAACAACAACAAAAACCAAAACCCCCAAACAAACAAACAAAAAAACCAAAGGAAAAAAACCCCAAAAACAAAACAAGCAAAAAACCCCTACACAGTGAAAACTGTGTAGGCAAGATGAAAAGGCTTGTTATTATTTAAAATATATCCTTAAGAGTAATTGGTTAACATAAAAGTAATGAATGATATGGGGTAGTGGGGCATGTGAAGGTTATAACATAGACATAAAATAGTACCACAACCAGGAGTGGTAGGAGGTACTCTTACATTATCTGTAAAGTAAATGAAGTGATAATGTCACTCGAAGGCTGGAACAAATTTAGGGTGTATACTACAAAATAGAAAGAGATCATTCTAAAAAGAAGGTCACAGCTTATTTAGAGGCAGAATTGTGAAAAGGAGAAAGCATGTTCTACTAGAAATCATAGAAAGTAGTTTAAAGCAAAATTTAGAAAAATAGAGGTCATGCTAACTAACAATAATCAAAAAAAAAAGTGGAAATGACCATTTTGCATGACGCCAAGTGGAAGAAGCAAACAATAGTATCAGGGATAAGTGGGATCGTTTCTGAGGAGAAAGAGATAATTGTAACAACAGGCAATAGCAACAGCAGCATCCATGCATATAAAAGAAAATCTTTTAATGTAAGTGAATCAAATATTTTTAGAATCAAAAAACATCCCAAATAGATTAGCTATTATAGTTTGGTATTTTATAACCCTTCTAGTCATTGTTAGGAAACATGGACATAAAGTCAAGAACGGCATAGAGGAATTTAATGCCAATCAACCATCTAATTGATATTTATAGAGCACACCACTCAATGGGAGCAGAGTAGAGATTCATTTCAGGTGCCCTTGGCACACTTCCCAAGGTAAACTAGAAAACAAAGTTTAACAAATTTATGTTCTTGGTCATCAAACAAATCCCAAATTATTTAAGAGAATTCAAATTATGCCAAACATATTCTTCAAACAGAATGGGCTTAAACTAGAACTGTGTTGTATCAAGATATCTGGGAAAAATCCCCAGATATTTAGGAATAAAATGGTACATTTAAAACTATTTCTTTAGTCAATGAAGAAGCAAGGTTAACTAGACAATATTATGGACTGAGTTAAAATTAAAATTTGACATATTGAAATTTTTGGAATGCAGCTAAAACAAAATTTAGAGGAAAATGTATAGTCCTAAGCATTTATATTAGAAAAGAGAAAAGACTTTAAATCAATCCTCTAAGGGGCTTCAAACTGTAGTAGGTAAGTCAAGTCCAATGACAAATTTTTGGCAGTTAAAGTCCATGTTTATCCATTTATATATTAGTTGTAGCTATTTTCACAGAATAACAACAAATTTGACTAGAGGTACACATATCAAAACCTAAAATAGTAATTATCCTTTAACCTTTCATGGAGACATTTGTTGACTCCTTATTTGACAATCTAAAAAAAAATATCAAATTAAAGATTGTGTAAGTAGGCAGAAGGAAATATACACAGAGATAAAAAACAATGGAATAAAAAAATAAAACTAACAAAGGTAACAAAAATAAACCATGATTCTTTAATAAAATTAACAGTCTGAAAGCCATGTAGATAGAGCAGAAAAAAGTGTAAAAACACAAGGGGAAACATCAAAGTAGTGTAGAGAGCTGGGTATTGGGACACACACCTATCCTCTCAGAACTTGGGAGGTAGAAGCTGAGGGATTGTTGCCAGATCAAAGTCTTGTCTGCAGGGTAAGATGTACTATCACTGCTCCCAGATATATATTGCATTGATATGTTAATAGCTTTATGCACACAAATAGGCAATTTATTAACTCATTGAAATTATTTTGTTATGTGTATTAGTATTTTGCCTGCATGTGTGTCTGTGTACCACTTGTGTGCATTGCCTTCAGAAGCCAGAAGAGGGCATCAGATTCCCCTGCAAATGGAGTTAGACTGCTCTAAGCTGCAGTGTGGGTTCTGGGACTTGAGCTCAACACCTCTGGAAGAAAAGCCAGTGCTCCTAACCACTGAGCCATCTATCCAGAACAATTTCAATATGCAGAGAAATGAATGTTGACACCTTCTTCATGTCCTGTATCAAAATAAATCTGAAGTAGATCACAGACCTAAATTCAAGTGCCGAAGTACAAACTTTTGGAAGAACTGTGAAAAAAAATTTCAGTGTCTTTGGGTTTGACAAATATTTCTAAAACATGTCCTAACAAAACAAACTATAAACAAAAATCATGAATGGCAGATGATCAAAATTAAAATCTACTTGTCAAAAGGAAAGCAAGCCATACAAAGTATTGTACTCTAAGAAAGTATTTGCAAAATGTGTATCTTACAAAGGATTTTATGTTGGGTCCGTGAAATCTCTCCATTCTCAATTGTAAGAGATATGTGTCCCAATTAAAAAGTAGACAAAAGATTTATACAGTTTCTTTCCCAAAGAGTATACATTGATGTCAGATGAATCCTTAACCAGATGCCTGGCAACATCACCAGTCATTGAAAAAGGCGGCTTAGAACCACAATGGCATTTTATAACACAGCCACCATAAAAGCTAAAAATAAAGACCAACTACTAATTATTGGGGAGGAAAAGAAAAAAAACTGGAATCCTGATAACTGTTGGTAAAAATGTGAAATTTATAAACATTTGAGGAAAAAAAACTGGCAGTTTAAATCTAAGGCCTTATGTATTTTGAAATCTTGTTAGATGTTAAGTGGACATTCCAGTTCTTTTTTGTGTGCCCCCAAATTGCACAAAGACTTTTTTTCTTTTTTTTTAATTGATTTAAGTTTTATTGCATTATGATGAGAAAAGGTACATAATTTTAGTTTATCTGAATTTGTTAATATTTAAAAACATTTTTTAAGTAAATAGAATTACATCACATTCTTCTTTCCCTTTTGTACCCTAACTCCTCTCAGAGACCCCCTTCAATACTTGCAATACCTTTTTTTAAGTTTTGTCACATACTTTAAAATTTATAAAATATTATAACAATAAAAATGAGTAGTATAAAAGTTGTTTGATATAAAACAATCAATTAAACAGTCTTATGTAGATGCTTGTCTGCAGCAATACTGAAAATACATACATTTTTCTCAATATACATTTTAAATAACTCCAAACTTATTACCTGTACATTTTAAAATAATACATCACTATTAGTATTTTCTTAAATGAACATAAATAGATAATGTCTTTTTGTCTGCTTGGGTTTTTTTTTTTTTTTTTTTTTTTTTTTTTTTTT
>NW_022196912.1:27904164-27905382 GCF_008632895.1 Mastomys coucha
AAAGAGTAACTTATAAAGTTCTCTTCAAAATTGATACAATAGTTACAAACATCAAGCAAAGCATTCAGACTCACTCTTTGTTGTTCTCTTATGAGCTACCTCCCAAGTTAATTGTTTACATTTCTTTTGGCTATATAAATAATTTTGAAATATGTAAGCTGTTCTGAAAACAATGGTATAGTGTAAAAACATTAGATAAACAATCCTACTAATAGTGAGGCTGAGATAGGAGAAACATGGTTTCAAGACATTATGTGGTACCCTGCAAGACACTGTCAGGTACAAATATAAGCAGAAAATATATATGGATTGTACAATATTGGACCTATTTCTCCAATTATCAAATTAGAGAGACAACCAGATGATATCCAGCTGTCTGAAACTGTCCTGCAGTTTCACGAACTTGGGTTCTCTCAGGCAAAGGACCAAAGGACCTGAAATATAGGGTTCGAGAACAAGAGAAACACAAAGCCAAGTTGGGCCCCAATCAAGGCTTTGTACTTTACTTAGGGTATTCAGAATATATATATATATATATAGGTACATGAAAAACTGAAATCGAATCTCTAGGTTACATGATATTTGCATAACATAAACACTACAGAAGTCAGGCACCAAGGTCCGCAGCAACTTGGAAGGTCTCCAGGCGGCAGGAGTGTCCTATCTCAATGTGAACTTCCAGGCAGCTGCTCCAAGGAAGAACTGACAGTCTGCAAAGAGCCTTTGTCTTGGCTCCCCAGGTGGTAGCCTCCAAGCAGAGACTGCCAGAGTCTGAAGGCTGAGATGAAGTGGGGGGGGAAGATAACATCCAACAAATTTTCAAATCCTCATACTTTTGAATTTGAATTGATTAGGATAAGTTGGTAATATTAATTTTCATATTAAGAAAAAGTAATTATTACTTCCTGTTATTTTTGTTGTTAGAGGTGGAATTATGTTTGTGTGAGTTTGTTGAAAGGTTACTTTCTTTCTTCTTCTAGGCTGTAATGTTTTGTTGGTGTTTTCCCTCTATTTTCCTTTGTAGAGCTGGATTTGTGGAAAGATATTGTGTAAATTTGGTTTTGTCATGCAATATCTTGGTTTCTTCATCTATGGTAACTGAGAGTTTTGCTGGGTATAGCACCTGGGCTGGCATTTGTGTTCTCTTAGAGTCTGTCTGACATCTGCCCAGGATCTTCTAGCTTTCATAGTCTCTGGTGAGAAGTCTGGTGTAATTCT
>NW_022196912.1:27905732-27917952 GCF_008632895.1 Mastomys coucha
TGGTATCTTCTGCCCCTGAGATTGTCTCTTCTATCTCTTGTATTCTGTTGGTGATGCTTGCATCTATGAAGCTTGATCTTTTTCCTAGGTTTTCTATCTCCATGGTTGTTTCCTTTGTGATTACTTTATTGTTTCTATTTCCATTTTTAGATCCTGGATGGTTTTGTTCATTTCCTTTACCTGTTTGATTGTATTTTCCTGTAGTTCTTTAAGGGATTTTTGTGTTTCCTCTTGAATGGCTTCTAGCTGTTTACCTGTGTTCTCCTGTATTTCTTTAAGGGAGTTATTTATGTCCTTCTTAATGTCCTCCATCTTTATCATGAGAAGTGATTTTGGATCCGAAACTTGCTTTTCCAGTGTGATGGTATGTCCAGGACTTGTTATGGTGGAAGAATTGGGTTCTGATGATGCCAAGTAACCTTGTTTTCTGTTGCTTATGTTCTTACTCTTGCCTCCTGCCATCTGGTTATCTCTACTGCTACCTGCCCTAGCTAAATCAGACTGGGGCCTGTCCTTCCTGTGATCCTGGTTATATCAGAACTCCTCGGAGTCAAGATGTCTCTGTGATCCTGTGATTCCGGGATCCTGTGATCCTGGGCTAATTAAAGGACCTGGGAGTATAGCTTCCTCTGGGAATTATGGGACTCGCTGCAGAGTTTGTGCCCAAGGTTTGCTCAGGGCACCAGCCTAGACAGATCAGAAGGAACCAGTACCACTGATTTGGTGGAGTTCCTGTGTGCCTGAGCCCCGCTGGTTCCAGTTATTCCCAATGTTGTGACAGATGTGTCCTCCTCACCTCTGATGCTTAGGATCCTGGGTGTGTTAGAGAGCCTGGGAGTGGAGCTTCCTCTGGGTGTTGTGGGACTGGCTGCAGAATTTGCGCCCAGGGTCTGCTCAGGGCACTGGCCTCTGATCCTCTAATCCTGGGTGTGTTAGAGCACCTGGGAGTAGAGCTTCCTCTGGGTGTTGTAGGAATGGCCCTATTTGAATTTTACTAGTTCAGTCTGTAGTCCAACTCTCAACAATGGTCAGCAAAAGCTGTGAATGGAAGTCCAAGGATCTACCAGTTGCTCAGTCCCTCAAGGCGGACAGACAAAGAAGAGAGCCAAAGACTTTTTTCAAGACTGTCTGTAGTCATTTTATTTGCTACAGTTCAAATTTAGAAATAACCTAAATGTGTATAACAGGTGGATAGTTAAGTAAATTGCAGCATACTTATGAAATAGAATGAGAGAGATCTGTGCATATCCAGAGATGGGAAAAGAGTGAATGAATTCAGGCACAAAGAGATCTCAGAAACCTTTGGTCATAATGCAGGTGTTAACTGCTCTGATTCTGGTAATGAGTTCATATGCATAGACATTTCAACAATTATCAAGCTTTATACATTAAGCATACTGTGCTTGGGGTTCATATTATACCACAATAAGGCTGTAAAAGAAACAAATTACTATTGGTTAATCTGAAAACAAAAATACCTGGGTCAAAGTTGAGAAAACAGAAAGTGAAATATAACAAATCAATAGTTACAAATGAGAGCTTTTAACATGTAGCTTATATATTGATAGAATGAACAAACCAAAAGTTTAGTTAAGACATCGAAAGCTTGAACCAATGTTATCCAAATTTATCTTATCGCACAAATCATGGAAACATTTCTCCATGTTCTTCAAGTGAATTTGAAATTTTCATGAGTTCATGTCTTGGTCTGTGTGATAAGACTAATTCCAAAGGTTTGAAATTAAATATGTAGAAAGCCTCATTACTTGAACTTAAAATGAAGAGTATACTTTTAAAAACCCCGGGGGGGAAAATAGCAGGAGAAATAAGAAAGCATTTCAAGTGAAGTGAGCATGAAAACACAAGCTAACAGTACGAGGGTGGGAGCTGAGGTAGTTCAGTGAGGGAATTTATATATATATATATATATATATATATATATATATATATATATATTTTCCTATCCATCACTTTTATTATTTTTTGATATTATTATTATTTTCTTTGTTTACATGTCATATGACATCTCCTTTCCCAGTTCTCCCTCCAAAAAAAGAAAAAAAAATAAAAAACAAAAACAAAAACAAAACCAAAAATCCCCTCCCCCCTCCCCCTGCTCACCAACCCACCCCCTCCTGCTTCCTGGCCCTGGCATTTCCCTACACTGGGGCATAGAACCTTCACAGGGCCAAGGGCCTCTCCTCCCATTGATGAGCCTGTGTTGGAAATAAAGGTGTTTAAAATCAATGATTTCGTCTTTGGCCCCGGAACACTAGAAATAAGCAGATCTACACCAAACTAAGATAAAAGGATAGAAAGAGAAAAAGTAGACATTGACGCCACAGAAGACAAACAGTAACGATGAGCTGAAGGTCCAAACTTAATAGGGACAAAATAAGAAAATTACAGAGCAGTATCCCTAAGAACAAGGAGATAAAAGGAATCAGGCAGTTACTCACGAATCAAACACAGGAATGTATAAAAGTACCAATTGTGACTTATCCCAAGAGCACAAGGCTTGTTTAGCAGCAGCAAACCAATCGATGTGACTGACTATGTCGTCTGAGTAAAAAGATCTCCCATGATCCTCTTCAGAGATGCCAAAAATGAGAAGCTGCTCATGAGAAGAACTGCTGACAAATTAGAAACTGAAGGGGACTTTGTAGTGTGATGAAAAGAACCTGTGGAGAATCAACAGCTAGTGTCATACATTAAACATTGAATATCATACACTAAACCAGGAACACTTGCTTGCCCTCAAGAGCAGTGGCAAGTTGTCCACTCTTATCTCCTCGCTTCCTTACTGAACTGATCCTAGACAATTCACTTTAAAAAAAATAGAAAACTTGGGAAGAAGAAATAAAACTTGGGCTTAGATGATGTAATAATGTGTATAGAGAATTTTATAAATTTTATAAAACCTATATAGCAATAAGTGAATTTAGCAATTCTACAGCATGAAAGCTCAACATACAAAATTTAGTTACACTTCTGTGGTTTGTCAACAAATAATGAAAAAAAATGAAATAGAAGAAAATACCATTTTACACAAAGTTTAAGGCAAAATATATCAAAGTAGTGTTTGCACAAAAGTGCTAGATTTTCATACTGACTTCTATATATTATGGGACAGACAAATTTAAGGAAGGCCCAGGAGTGCTGCTGGTCATGGTGATACACTCAAAGACCCAATGCTACTAAAATGCTTTTTTTTTTTTTTTTAAATCATTCAATATAAACACAATCCAAATTACATCAGCCTTAAAAAGTAAATTGATAAGCTCATTTAGAAGTTTTATAGAAGTTGTGTTTGGCTCCTACTCTCATAGTACATTGAGCTCCATAGAGGCAGCTCTTGGGCAAGCGAGAGCCAGATGGGCACTGGGCGACTCTGTGCCTCACAGAGGAAAATCAACTAAACATGGGCAAAGGAGATCCTAAGAAGCCGAGCGGCAAAATGTCCTCATATGCATTCTTTGTGCAAACTCACTGGGAGGAGCACAAGAAGAAGCATCCGGATGCTTCTGTCAACTTCTCAGAGTTCTCCAAGAAGTGCCCAGAGAGGTGGAAGACTATGTCTGCTAAAGAAAAGGGGAAATTTGAAGAAATGGCAAAGGCTGACGAGGCTTGTTATGAAAGAGAAATGAAAAACCTATTCCCCCCTCCAAAGGGAAGACCAAAAAGAAGTTCAAGGACCCCAATGCACCCAAGAGGCCTTCTTCGGTCTTCTTCTTCTGTTCTGAGTATCACCCCAAAATTAAAGGTGAGCATCCTGGCTCATCCATTGGTGATGTTGCAAAGAAACTAGGAGAGATGTGGAACAACACTGCAGTGGATGACAAGCAGCCCTACGAGAAGAAGGCTGCCAAGCTGAAGGAGAAATACGAGAAGATATTGCTGTCTACAGAGCTAAAGGAAAGCCTGATGCAGTGAAAAAGGGGGTGGTCAAGGCTGAGAAGAGCAAGAAAAAGAAGGAAGAGGAAGATGATGAGGAGGAAGAAGGGGAAGATGAAGATGAAGAAGATGATGATGAGTAAGTTGGTTCTAGCACAGTTTTCTTCTTGTCTATAAAGCATTTAATCCCCCTGCATACACTCCTTTTAAAGAAAAAAATTGAAATGTAAGGCTATGTAAGATTTGTTTTTAAACTGTACAGTGTCTTTTATTTTGTATAGTTAACACACTACTGAATGTGTCTTTAGATAGCCCTGTCCTGGTGCTATTTTCAATAGCCACTAACCTTACCAGATTTATAGTCTGAAGGTTGTAAATTGGCATGGAAATTTAAAGCAGGTTCTTGTTGGTGCACAACATGAATTAGTTATATATGGGGACAGTAGTTTGGTTTTTGTATGTTTTCTTTCTTTTTTTTTTTTTGTTTTTGTTTTCATCTTCAGTTGTCTCTGATCCCACTTATATGAAGATAATTGTTGTTCTGTTAATTGCAAAAAAAAAAAAAGCTGTTTTGTTGACATTCTGATTGCTTCTAAGTAAATACAATTTTTTAATTAAAACTAAGTTTTAGAGAAAGTGCTAAGGATCTAGGAGAATAAAATGTTAAAAAAATCTAGAATAAAATTGAAAGACTTATTTTATTTGATTTCAGGACTTTATAATATAAAGATGGTAGAATTGAAGTTATGCTATGATTTGCTAATAGACAAAAGGATTGGTAGTACAGATTTTAAAAAAAAATCTCAGTTGTATATGACATGCCCATTTGATGTCTAACAATGACAATGTGACTTAACAGAGAGGAGAATTTCTTTCAATAAACAGTATCAGGACAACTGGGTAGTCATATTAAAAATACCTTATATACTTTAAACCCTAACTCATTCCACAAACAGCAAACTCTTCTTGATGCCTATGCACCTAAAATGCACGTGATAAAGTCATCATGTTCTACTTTTTTGTCCTCACAATAAGGACAAATTCTTCAATGGACCAAAAAATAAAAATAGTTCTATATCAGTGAGAAAAATAACATATTCATTATATATATTCATTAACATTATTTATGTTCATTAACATTAAAAACATCTACTCTTTTGAAAATATTCTTCAGAAAATTCAACAGTCTGATATAAGCTTGGTGAAGGATTTGTGAAACAGAAATGCATGATTTCTTTTCTCCAGTGAAGACACATGGTTGGCCAATAAACACATGGGGCTATAAAACTCAGCACTATGAGTTAGAATAAGACACCATAAAATTGCAGCAGGCAGAATGGCTGAAGTTATGGACTCTAATAAGGTCTTTAAGCCTGTAGAATTCTAGTACAGTAATATGGCACTACTAGGTGGTTTCATATAAGGTTATAAGTAAAAGGACCTATTGAACGTATGTTAGTATGCAAAGTTGCTTTAGCATTAGAAAAATCAATCAATTGGTCATTCATTCATTCATCCATTCAACCAATCAATCAAATGCTTTCTTTGTAGGCAAGCCATCAGGAGAATGTGCAAATACACCATACATCGATGGAATGTTACAGTATAATCAAGCCACTGATGTATAATAATGCACATGAATCTTTCCCACTTATGTAAACTTCAGGAGAATGTGATGAAATCAGAACAGGGTGCCTTGGAGGTCTTTACAGTTAACAGGAAGGAGGAAGGAATTTCCTGGATATAGAGAAAATGTCTGTCATTTGCTTGAGGCAGTGATTAGATAGGTTTATACATTTATTAGACTTGATGGCATTGAGTCAAACAAATAAGCTTAAAAATCTGTGTATTTATTACACATTTATTACATCCTAATTAAAAGTATTGTGGCAGACAAAAAATGCTATGCAAGTTTGCCCCTTCCATTTTGTTTACCGCTACCTTTAAAGATAATCACTGTTAGCAACATGACTCATCTTGTTGATTTCCTTTTCAATAGTTCTCCAATCCTATGTGTATGTTTATTTTCTTAAAAAAAAGCATCTCTGGAATTCTTCAGAGAAAAAGAGCTATTAGGTATGTATATGGCTATGTTTATGTACGCAATATATGCATAGAACTTGGACCCTTCCTCCCCCCCTCCCACTGAAAGGGAGACAGGAAGCGAAGAAGGAAGGGGGTAGAGAATAGGAATTAGCACACGTGATTGTGGACTCTGAGAAGTGTTATGATTTGCTTTCTGCAAGGTGGAAGCCCAAGAGAAGAGCTCGGACTGTAAATCAGGTCTGAATCTGAAGGCCTGAGAACCAAGGGAGCTGCTGGTGTAAATCCCAGTCTCTGGGCAGGAGAGGATGTGCTGAGCTGTCCTAGCTCAGGAGGCAGGGAGGAGGCCAAAGCAGCAAATTGTTTCTCTTCTCATTTTTCATTTGCTCAGGCCCTCAGAGGATTGAAGACTGCTGACTCATGGTGGGGAGGGCTATCTACTTTATAGAGCCCACAACTCAAATGCTGACCACTGCCTGAAACACCCTCACAGACACACCCAGAAAAAAGGCTTAATCTGGGTACTCTAAGGCCAAATTGACTTTTAGCGCATCACAGAAACACCCAAGTTCAGTGCCGCTAGGGGGTTCTTTTATTCCATCTCCCTTCACTCTTGAATGGCTAGATTTGGCCACTAGGGTTTTTCTTTTTCTTTCTTTTACCCTACCAGGGACTAAAGGGTGTTGTGTTCTCTGAGTACTCACAGGTCTGCAAATACATGTCTGACACCTTTATACTTGAATAACCCTTCCTTGGGCCCATGATTTTCATTTCACACTTTTATTTTTCTCCCCAGAAGCTCACAGACACCATTCCCTTTTAGTTCTTTTAATGTTGCTATAGAGAAGCATGGGGCTAGTCTTATTTTCTGCTTTTTAAATACTTTTGTTGTTGTTTCCTCTTTTTAAATAACGAAGGTATTCTCTTTCCCCCTCCCTTCTTTCTTCTGCTCAATAATGTTCTAGGATCTGTCTTGATAATGTTTATTCTGAATTGAACTTTCTATAAGATGGTCTATTTAGGATGTTCTTCTGATGCAAAAATTCAATTCTTCCTTTATTTAAGGAAAGTTTTCTTGTAATGTATTGTGTGAACGTGTGTGTGTGTGTGTGTGTATCTGTATGTGTGTGTCTATGTGTTTGTTTATATTTTGTGAAGCTGGAGATTAAACTAAAACCCAGTGCCTTTCATGTTAGATGAACCCTCTACCATTGACCAAAAAGTCTAGTCTGTAATGGATCTTTAATTTTCTTGGCTACTCATGTCTCTATTTGAATGATACAAATTATCTCTTGGTTTATTAGTATTATTTTTGACAATACATAGTCTAATATCTTTGTCCTAGATACTGCTAGTCAACTTTCTTGCCTCTTTTTTGTAAGCTTCACAGTCTCTGAAGGAGACCTGGCAAATAGTACAGAATACTGTCAATCCAGGGCATCATCTTGTTGTTTTAAGAGGGACCAGCCCTCCTCTAGGGAGCCAGCTGGAGATCTCACACCAGGTGTTCAACACTGTCATGAGGCACTTGGGCAGATCTTGCTATACTCCTTAGTTCCCCATTTCTGTTCCTTTCCCTGATATCCACTTTCATCCCAACTCAGATCTCTGGGAGGGTCACCCAGCTTCCAATCCCAAGGCTCTAATTCCCTAATCCCAAACCATTCCCAGTGTTCAGACCGACCGTACCCTTGATTGCACCCATAACCCCACTCCAACCTCTCAGTCCACCTCTTAGCCTCAACTTCCGTGGCTTTGTTGCCTACAACGCACCTGTCTTTGGTTCTAAGAGTGGTCCTCCAGGGTGTGGCTTTTCCCCCATCCATCCATATTTCTGGATGTTGGATCAGAGAGCTTCCTAGTCCTTGTGCATCTGGATTTTCCTCATAGACAGGTCATGCTGTCCAGAGGACTCCTCTCACTCTCAAATGAGCTAGAAGTTTCTAATGCATTTGGAACATCTAACATTTGTATGGTGCTTGATAAAGTGTTAAATTGGGGACGGAAACATGCATACACAAACTGAGAGCATACACAAACCTTTTCACAGAGGTATAAGTGCCTTTTCTCACCCTTATGGAAAAAGGGTATTATCAGAAAAACACTCTATTCCCCCTTTGATTTATTATAGCTATCATCAGGATTTAAAACATTCCTTACCACAGTCATTGCTGGCAGTGATGTTATGCACAGGCAAGTGAGGACTTAGGTAGATTAGAATAGCCATGCTTCCTCTGCCTTCAAGCTGAAAGGCAGCTTCTCACAGAACTTCTCCCATCTGTCAGTCAGCCACTGCATCACTATGCTTTCAGTAGAATCTCTTTCAATGCATTCACCCTCACATCAACTTCAGCAGGGAGTGAACTGTCCACCTTTACATCTCTGCATCCACTCTGTGGATGATGGTGTGTCTAATTTCACATTCTTACCAGTGCCCAGATCGTGTGGGACACAGAGAAGCCCCTGATGTTTACTGAATGCTCAGTGGCTTTCTGATCATGAGTGGAGAGTGTGGAGACCGAATAAAGGCAAACAGAGGTAGATGTGCCGTGGCAGGGCTTAGACTGCTATGGACCGGTTACTTCATCCTGATTCATGATTTATTTTTTTCCCCTTTCAAAAACAAGGCTTTGTTTCTGATCAGTGGTTTCAAAACATAAAAATCTTAGCCAGTGTGGTCAGTCAGGCAGTCTGACCTTCAGACTGAATATTTCCTCTTTTGTATGGTTGGCTTGTTTGAAGCACAGTCCAGAAGGGAGCAGACTGATGAATTTACGCACAGTTCTACTGATCCCAATTTGAGGAGGCCTTTCAGACCAATGGTTGACAGAGCCTGGATATTAAGTGTCACTCAAAGGTAACTTGCAAAGAAGATAGATGACTATTGCTAGGTAAACCGTAACTTTCCATTCCAAAGCTGTGCCACTTTGAAATTCACAGTCCCCATGTCACCACAATGCATTGCATTAAATGAATAATAATTTTATTTCTCACAGGATATCACCAGATTTTTTTTTTTTGCATGACCTTTGAGAGGAGCAGCTTTTTAATTCCAATCAAAGTTCTTTTTGAACCTTAAGGAAAATGTACTTATTTACTCCTTGTAAGATCTTGACAAAGAGACATCTCTAGCAGAGCTAAAGGTTGTTCACTATTTACTAGAGTGAGTAGCATTCTGGATATTAATGAGGAAGAGAGTAATGGGAAAAAATTGATCCTTTCAGAATTTGTCAAGTGAAGTGTGGCTGGCTGAAAATGTCACTACCGGATAGCATTGTTCTAGGGGGATTATAGACAAAGTGAGTCGACTCCACAAAGCTCCCTTTCAGACTGAGGGATAGTGACTGTCACCTGGAGAGGAATCGGCTCTAAGTTCCATGATGCTGGAGCAAATAGAAAGAGTGATTTATGATGTTACTCTCTACTCCTTTAGAACTAAGGGGAGGCCTCGTTCCCTCTCCTGAAACTGGAATATGATTTAAGCTAGGAAGCAGCATTAAGAATTGCTTTTCTAACCCTTAAAGCTGGGCACATTTATCCACATGGAGAGAGAGTCGCATTATGTTAGTGTGAAGTAGGTTTCACAATACAAGATAAAGTATGATCCTGTTTTTGTTTAGGAGAAGTATGTGTATTTGCATAGAAAAGTCTGGAAAGATATACTTGCATAATCACATAAGAAATAAACCGAAAAAAATAGGCAAGCCAAAAGAAATGAACAAAGCATGCAAGTCCATAACTCCTCAAAAGAATCACGAGGAGAGAAAAGCAAATATTTCAAGTTTCATTTGTTATCACATACAGGTAATTTTAAATGGCAATGAGATAGCTTTACTTTTCTCATCAGTTGAATAAAAATGCTTAAAACGAAGGAATAAGGGGTGCTCATACATATTTGGAAGTAGTATGTGTTGCTATGTATTTTTAAAAGTATATACTTTCAGAACTTTATTGATGTATAATTAATACTTTTAAACAGTGAGCTCTACACAGTATGTACCAAGCACATACTGTTTGAGGTGCCCAATTACAGTAAATTTACCAAATGTATACACTCCAAATGTCATGGCAACATTCAGGATCCTGATCTACTCACCACTTTCCAAAGTTCCATCTCCCTCCCTCCCTTAGTAATTCTTGTTTGTTCCTCCTGTGTTGCACTCTCCATTGGCAGCTTTCAACCATAACAGATTCCATGGCACTTTCTAGAACATTAGAGAAATGTAATCATATGTGTATCCTCTCTACATTCAGTCTAATTATCCTGAGTTGCATCCATGTTGCTGCATGGTCCTGCAGCTCATTTCTTTGAGTAACTGGATAGTATTCCACCACACGGATGTTACCACGATCTGTTCAGATGCCCCTGGGTGTTTGGGTAATTGCCAGATTTTGATCACTACAAACATAGATATTCCTGTATAAGTATTTTTGCGAAAGTATACATTTCCCTTTGGTAAATTCCTAGCAGGAGGGTGGATAACATACCTGGTAGGTGTCTATTTAACTCGAGGTGAAACTGCCAACCTGTTTGCCAAGGTGATTGTTCAGCTTCCCATTTCTGCTTACATTGTATCTGTCCTACCCTCTTACCAGCAACTGATAAATGTTAGCCAATCAAGTATTGGTGTAATGATACCTCCTAGTCTTGATTTGTAACCTTCCAGTAACTAATGAGGTTGATTGTTCTATCTACATGTCCAGGTGCTCTCTTTATGGCTTCTTCAGTGAACTATCTGTTTAAATCTTTGACCAGTTTTATATCGGGTCATCTGTTTCACCCTTATTGAGCTCCAGGACTTTATATAATTTTCGTTTATCCCTAAGATGTATTTGTAAATGTGTTCTCACACTTCCTGACTTTGCCTTTTCATTTCTGTAACTGTGTCATTTGAAGAATAAAAGTTTTTTTGTTGTGATAAAATCTAAGTTTCTGAGACTGGTATTTAAGAAAATGCTTCCAAACTTTTGGCCATTAGTGTTTTCTCCTAAGAGTTTTGTTGTTTGTTTGCTTGTTTACTTATATTTTGAGATCATCTTCCTATTTAGCTCAGGGTGGTCTCAAACTCATTATCCTCGTGACTCAGCTCGAGAGTGCTGGAGTTACACGTGTGCTCTGTCACTGACCACAGATTCCACAAGTCTTGGTCCTTACGTTTAGACCTATGAGTATTTGGAATAAGATATGGTTGGGGTTCTTTCCCTGAATATTGCTTTTTATCTGACCTCTATCATCTGTTGACAGATATTTTCCCTTACTGTATTGGCTTGAAAAGTGTAGAAAAATAATCGTTCATATATGTGTTCATCTATCGCCATATCTTCTACTTATTTAAACTATCCATTTATTTAGGTTTCTATTTTAATATTATTATTATTTTAATATGTATGTTTGTGCATTCCTGTGTGTGGGTATGTGCTAAGTTCCTGTGCCTTTGGAGGACAGAGGTATCAGATCCTCCTGGAGTGTGAGTTATAGATAGTTATGGGATGCTTGACGTGTTCTGGGAACCAAGCCCTGGGCCTCTGCAAGGAGCAGTGTATACTCTTAACCACCCAGCCATCTTTCTAGCCTGAGTTTGTGTTTATACTCTTACTGTTCTGACTTGATCCCTGTATCTTCATAATCAGCATTAACATCAAGCATGCTCCCACTTCTCAATGTTGTTTTAATTATTCTAAATATTTTCCATTCTATAAAAATTTTTGATCCAGGAAAAGAGAAAAAGAAGCCTACAAAGTTTTACTGAAGATCTGAATGTACACATCAGTCTGGGAGAATGGGTTCCTCTTTGCTTCTTGTCCCTTTCTGTCACTGTGATATACATGTGTTTGTGTCCACATGTGCATGTTGAGGTTGTGGTTCATATTAGGTATCTTCTTCAATTGTTTTCCACATTATATAATAATAATAATATTAATATTAATAACAATTATTATTATTATTATTATCATCATTAGTAGTAGTAGTATTGAGACAGGATCTCTCACTAGATCCAGAGCTCATCAGTTTGGCTAGATTAGCTACAGGAATCCATGTGTCTCTGTCCCTTCCAGGGATGGGATTACAGATGCAGACCACAGCACTCAACTTTTATGTAGATAATGGTGATTCAAATTCATACCCTCATGCTTATGTGTCAGGCACTTTACTAATAGCCATCTTGGAGAGAACAGATTTGTTAATGATACTGTGTCTTTTTTTTTTTATTAGTTATTTTCTTTATTTACATGTAAATTTCTCCTTTCCCAGTTTCCCCTCTAAAAAACAAAGAAACAAACA
>NW_022196912.1:27919054-27919262 GCF_008632895.1 Mastomys coucha
TCTGACTGGTGTGAGGTGGAATCTCAGGGTTGTTTGATTTGCATTTCCCTGATGACTAAGGATGTCGAGCATTTCTTTAGGTGCTTCTCAGCCATTTGGTATTCCTCAGTTGAGAATTCTTTGTTTAGCTATGTACCCCATTTTAATAGGGTTATTTGGTTCTCTGGAATCTAACTTCTTGAGTTCTTTGTATACCTTGGATATTAGC
>NW_022196912.1:27920342-27946562 GCF_008632895.1 Mastomys coucha
TAGTTTGATGTTGGCCACTGGTTTGCTGTATATTGCTTTTACTATGTTCAAATGTGAACCTGATACTGTGTCTTTTAGAACCATGAGTATACTTTGAATCTCTATTTCCTTCTGAGATCTAGCAGTACTGTTTCTCTGTTTGTACTATGTAACTTTACAAAACTCTTTGCTAACTTTATCTTTTAGTAGTTCATATTTTTGGTACTATATTAAAATGTTCACATTTATATTTCTGATTGCTGCTATTATATGCAAATAAAATTTGATTTTATTTATGAGTCTATCTTGAAGCCTTGTCAACAGTTATGAGTTGTAACTCTTTTGTATAAGACATAGGTTTTTCAGTGCAGATGCCATCTGTCAATATAGAAAGTTTCATTTCTCCTTCAGTTTGGATCTTGTTTTCTCATGGATTTATGATCTAAGATCTCTGAGAAGATATTGAAGTACAGAAACTAGATATTATTACTCTTTTAAAAATTACTATGCAGCACAAGCTGGTCTTGAAATTCACAACCCTCCTACTTCTAATTCTGAATACTGGATTGCAGGCATGAGAGACTGTGCCTTATTTTTCTGAGAGCAAAAACATTCAGTCTTTTATTATCAAACATGCTTTCATTGTAAAGGTCTCTTAGACCCTCTTGGGTGGTTGATGAAATTCCTTCTATTTTTTTTTTTTTTGCTTAATTTTTTGGGAGCATATTTACTTTTGATTTTGAGTAATTATAAGTAATTTTTACAAAATCGTGAGTTTTATCATGGCAGCTTCACAAACACTTAATGAGCTTTGAGCATAGTCATTCAGTTCCACCTATCATACTTCCAGTTCCTCTCTGATCCCTTTCTTGGCCCCTAATTGTCTCCATCCTAGTTTCTTGATTCTGAATCCCTATATTCCATGTGTGAGAGAAAGCATGTGACACTTGCCTCTTGACGTGTGGCTTATCTCGATTAACGTGAGGCTCTGTAGTTCCATTTATTTTCCTGAAACTGGTATGATTTTCTTCTTCTTTATGGCTCAGCTCGATTCTACATGCTATAGTATTTCACCCTCTCATGTGCTGATGAACATCTAGGCTGGATCCATAACTTGCAACTGTGATCAATGCTACGATAAGTGTGAGTGAATAGGTATCAGTGTTGTATGCTGATTTAGCTCCTTTTGGCTGTGTCTACGTGAGTTGCATAGCAGGATCACACATTGAGTCTGATTTTAAAGTTGTTGTTTTTGTGTTGTTATTTATTTATTTATTTATTTATTTATTTATTTATTTATTG
The DNA here is from genome assembly GCF_008632895.1 of Mastomys coucha. Lineage (NCBI taxonomy): Eukaryota > Metazoa > Chordata > Mammalia > Rodentia > Muridae > Mastomys > Mastomys coucha. Next base: position 27,921,624 of record NW_022196912.1, read on the forward strand.
AGCCTGCCTGTGTGTGAGGGTCCTTATCCTGCTCTTTTTTTGTTAGCAGGAGTTGTTGGTTGTTTCATGATAGCCATTCTGGCTGAGGTTTTGATTTTCTATTTCATTGGTTATGAAAGATGCTGAACAATTTTCCGGTATTTATTCACCATATTTATTTCTTTCAGGCATTGTCTGTTTAGTTCATTGGCCTACATATTTGTTAGATAACTTACACTTCATATGTCCTTACATTAAGTCCTTGTCAGGTGGGTAATTGGCCACAAGTTTTTGTAATCTGTAGGTTGTTTGCTTTGATCATGTAGAAGCATTTTTGTTTGATGAAATCCTGATTTTCTCTATAGACTAGTATTTCTTAGGCTATTGGAGTCTTACTGTTACTACCTCTTTCTATATACTGAGTTGTTTTTCTCCAGTGGTGTCCAAGTGTCAGTCTTTGCTACATTTTGAGTTGATTTTTGTATAGTGTTAGAGGTAGGGATCTAGTTTTTTAAGTCTATAGATGTTAAGTTTTCCAAGCTTTATTTGTTAGTCTTTTTTATTTAAGTTATGGATTTTGTTCTTTGTTGAAAATTAGGTGTTTGAAGTGATCTGATTTTATTTCTGTATCCTTTATTCCCCTCCATTGATCACTTTATCTGTTTTGTTTTTCCAGTACCCTGATGGTTTCATTACTATGGCTCTGCAATATAATTTGAAATGAAGTATTGTGGGACTTTGTTCTTTGTTCAATTGCTTTGGCCATTTTTTTTGATATGGGTCTGTGTGTCTATATTATTGTTATATGTTTGTGAAGAACATACTAGAATTTGGGGGGATTGCTTTGAATCTGTGTATTGCTTTTGGTAGTATGGACATTTTCCCTAATGGTAAGCTGCCCTGGAGAAGAAGTCACGATCAGACCAGCTTCCATGGCTGGTGTGAAGACTTTACAGAACTCTGGGGTTCTCCTGGGTTAAGGACTCTCATCCTACCACCAGGGATGCTTGACCTCTCAAGGCTGACTGTGGCTGTGCCATCTTGTTTCCTAACTATCATCTGTTCAAGATTAGAATGCAGGATTTTTGTTGTTGTTGTTCATATAGCATCTTTCCACTTTTCTTGTGTTCTTTACTGCTTTATTTCTCCTTCACTCTCTTCAGAATATTGTCTATCCTTTGTTATCTTGACTTTATTTGAAGAGCCATATGGCAGAATCTTCCAGTCTTCTGTTTTACCCTGGGAGTCAGTGTGCTTTTACTTGTAAAGTAGTAATGGATGCTGGGTTTGCTATTTTTTCTCCATCTAGTGAATGGCCACATCATTATTCTTTTAAAAAGATTTAAAACTAATAAATTAATTTATGTGCATTATACAAATATAATCTCTATGTGTAGGTAGCTATGAAAGCTAAAGAGGGCATTAGATCCTCTAGAACTGGAGTCACAAGGTGTTGTGAGGTGCTGGAAACTAAACTCAAGCCCTTTGAAGGAGGGGGAAATGCCTGTGACCATTGAACCTTCTCTCCAGCCCTTGTTATTCTTCTGTTAGTTAGTATAATGAATCCTAATGACTGTTTTTCAAAGGATACCAGCATTGCATTTTGGGAATCTTGTTAACTTGTTTATAGTGTATACTCTTATATGTTTTATTATATTCAATTTTCCAAACTCAATTAGAACATTTATATCAATGTTAGGAGAATTATAGTTCTATGGCTTTCTGAGTTTACAGCATCTTTATCTAGAGGTGATAAAAAGATAACATTGACCATATAGAGAATGGCAAGAGCTATCTGTTCTTAAATTTTCTTCAAGACTTTGTGTGGAATCAATATCATTCCAATTTGAAATATTTTAATTGTTTGAAAAGGTCCTTGCGCTGTAGCCTAAGCTGGCCTATAACTTACTATGTAGCTCCAAGACCTTGAAGTCACAATGGTGCTCATGGTGGTCTGAACCTTCTAGGTGGTGGCATTACAGGTGTAAGCCAGTGCTCCTGCCTGTCAACTATCAATGTTTGATATATTGTTGAGTCCTTCTTAGAGTAAGCATGTCTTTTTGTGGAGGAAAGGAATGAATTGAAAACTGATTAATTATAAAACCTAATTTCTTTGATAGGTGTATAGTTTCTAAGGACATTGGTTGCATCTTGAATATGCTTTAGTGGATTGTCTTTTAGATAATTCATTATTTTCATGTATACCACTAAAACTTTTAGCACAAGGATATTCACACTATTCTCTTCTTCCCCTTTTAGAACACGTTGAAGTTGTAGTGATAGCACCTGTCATTTGATATTGGCAATTTGTCTTTTATTTTTTTCCTGATTAGTCTTGCTAGAGGTTTATGAATTTTATTGATCTTCTCACATAACTAGATTTGGGTTACATCAATCTTCTTTATTGATTTTCTGTTTTCTATTTCATTGATTTCTCCCTTTTGTGTTTGGTTTTTTTTCCTGCTTAATGCAAAGTTTAATTGGCTCTTCTTTTTCTTAATGTGGTTGTTGATTTGAAATGTTTCTTAAGTTTTAATGCTAAACAATAGGGTTATAACTTGGTAAGTACTCACTTGTGTAGCACTTATCTATATCTATATACATGTATATGTATATATAATTTCATTCTCTAAATAGGTTCAAATTATATTTTAATAATTTATTCTTCACTTTTTTGTTTTTTTCTTCATATCTTTTTATTAATGCTTTTAACCTCATTGAAGAAGATACTTTGTCTCACATAAAGATTTTTAAAATTGATTGATATTTCATCATATACTGTGTGTGCTATTATGTTTATGTGCTATTTTATTTATATAAGTTAATTTTGTATGGCAGTGCAGTGCTATGTAAATATCAATTGGTACATACTGAATGGTAGTATTATTGAAGTCCTTACAAATTTCTTTTTATGAATTCTAAAGCTCCATTATAAGATGCACAGATTTAGGGCCCTCTCTTAGCTCTCTTTTTTGAGAGTTGATTCATTTCATGTAGTAAGAACTCCTATTTATCCACAGTAATATTCTTGGCTATAAAATCTTAATTTTTATTGATATTGTGATACTACTTTCTTTTTATTTGCCTTAACATGGCTCATTTGTTTCAGTACACTTAGTTCTATACTTATATTTACAGGGAATTTCTTGAAATCTCCATGGAAATGAATCTTATTCTTTTTTTATCCACCCATATAATCTCTGTTTTTACTTGGAATGCATAGACCATTTATATTTAGTGTAATTATTGTGGTTAAGTTCTATAATTTTTCTTCTTAATTATATCTGTTCTTTCCTCCATATTTTTCTGCTTCCATTTTTCTATGTATTTGTATGTGTGGCATACAATATATATATATTGTATCTATCTATCTATCTATCTATCTATCTATCTATCTATCTATCTATCTATCTATCTATCTTTGTATGCCACACATACAAACACATAGAAACACATATATATATTTTCTGAGACAGGGTTTCTCTGTGTAGCCCTGGCTGTCTTGGAACTCACTCTGTAGACAAGGCTGGCCTCGAACTCAGAAATCCACCTGCCTCTTCCTCCTAAGTGCTAAGATTAAAGACCACCACTGCCCGGCTATGTGGCATATTTGTGTATGGATTTGTGTGTGTATATATACATATTTCTATAGTGTATTTATATGTGTATGTGTGTATGTGCTTGTGTATGTAAAAGCCAGAGGTTGACCTTGGTTGTCTTCTGTCACTCTTCATTTCTTTTGAGACAGGGTCTCTCACTAAACCTAGGCTGGCTGTGAGCACCATTGACCTACCAGTGTCACCACTTGGATTACTGATGTGTGCTGCTACATAGAAATTTTTATGTGAGTTCTGGGGAGCTGAATCTAGGTCCTCATGTTTTCACTATGTTTTAAATTTCCTGTTACTGTGTTAAGAATACCTTAACAAAGTCAATTTAAGGAAGAAAGAGTTGATTTGGTTCATAATTCCAGGTCTAGCCCATCATTGACTGGTAGTTATTGTGACAGGAACTGACGAAAATGCCCATACCATATACAGAGTGATCATCAAAAGACAATGAACTAATTTATGCATACACTCCACTGATTCTTTCCTTTTCATTCAATCCGTGGCCCAGCCCATGAAATGATGCAGTGTATGTTATGGACCAACCCTCCTTCTTCCGCCAATTCATTTAAGAAAATCTATTGGGCGTGTTTACTGGCCAACCTATTTTATACAAATCTCCATTGGGACTTACTTCCCAGATGATTCTAAATTGAATCAAGTTGACAATGAAAACTAGCTATAACATGCAGCATGCACTTTACCAACTGAGTGTCTTCTTAGAATTTCTTTTGCATAATTTGATATTTAGATATAACTTCATTTGATTTTATTTGTTGTTTGTAATCACTTGGTATTTAGGAATTGGTTAAAATTTATAGCAGAGATAATAATTTTTTTGTAGAATGCAATATAGTAAATATTTTAGAGTTGTGGACTTTTTGGTTTCTATCAAAGCTACTGAACTCTGATATTATAGCCTGGAAAAGGAGCCACAGACAATAAATAAATAAGCACATAGTTGTAAATAAATGGATGCACTCATGTTCTGATAAAATGTTATTTACAGAAAGAAGTGTCAGGTAGCATTTTGCTTGCAAGATTCAGTTTGCTGACCCTTGTTTATAGTGTCTGGCTTTATCTCTACAGCCTTAGAAGAAAAACATTATTATCCAGTGTAAGAACTTAACTAATGGCACATGTCTACCTCCATTATGTAGTCTGCATGCTGTTTTATTTTATAATTCATCTCCAAATAAGTAACAGATTTGACAACAGAATATTAGAGCTAACAGTTACTTTTGAAGGAGATGGAAAGACAGCATTTTAGAAGTGGCTTGCTTTAACAACATATTAACTTACCATGTTCTTTTCTCCTTTGTGGAATTACAGTTTCTCAGTACCATCCACTGCCTTTTGTTTGAAGGACTTTCTTTAATATTGCTCATAGTACAAGTTTGCTGGTGATGGATTCTTTCAGCTTTTTTTTTTTTTTTTTTTTTTTTTTTTTTTTTTTTTTTTTTTTATCTCACAAAAGATACTTGGGTTATGGAGTTCTAGATTGCCTTTAGAAACTTTAATCATTTTTATTCTTTGACAGTTTCATACATGTGCTTAAGAAATTTTGATTGTTTTCACTGTCTCTCATTCTTTATCCCTCTTCTGCCAGAGCCTTTCTTTCCATCAAGTCTCCTGTCTAATTTTATTTAACCAATCCACTGAATTAACTTGAATGAGCACAAGTGTTAATTATTTACTTATTTTTGAGGCAGAGTTTCAAGTTCTGGGCTGGCCCCAAACTTGCTATGAGGTTGGCCTTAAACTACTGATCTCCTTCCTGCCTTTACCTCTAAATTGTTGTAATTAAAGGTATAAACTGTCCTGCACATTGGAAAGGGGGAATGCTATCAGTTTTGTATAATTTGTATAGCAAAATGATAAGAGTTAAGTAGACAAGGGAGATAACCAGCTCTGTGGAACAGTAGTCACATTTTAGTTAAGTTACTTCATGTCTATGGATTGTCATTTGTTGGCCAAAATGAGAAGATCAAAGCCCCAGTATGATGTCATCTTCTCCTTGAGCAGGGCTTTCTTGTATTGTGCAGTTGGATATGGTCACTAGTATCCAACTGTGTGGTCACCCCCTGCCCCCCAGCTTGGTGATATCTTTACACATGGGTTTACTCAGAGCTGAAGACAGCTAACTAAGAAAAAACGTCGACTGATGTCTGGGATAAGGTGGCTGATTAGAAGTGATCTCCATATGATGCAGGGTCAAAATATGGAAATCTCTACCCCAAAGAGGCAGAGACTGAAAGAGTACCAGCAACCACAAAGGGGTTGACTGGATGGTTGAAAAGTGCAGGAAGGCAATGCAGAATAAAGGATGGGGTTGCACCCTGCTCCAACTGCAGAGGCTCCATTAAGCTAATTGAGAGATATGTAGCAAAGAGACTGGTAGTTCCACAGGAGGAATCCATAGGTCTTAAAATCAGCCCTTGGGTCCAGAGGGGGACCTGGTGAGAATATGACATAGGTCAGCCTCCTCTCACATCTCAGAGGCTATGATTGTGGGGATCATCCTAACAGGGAGCCTGTTTAAAGTTGAGCTACCCTTGGGCTTGAGAAAAAGGGAAGAAGCCTGTGGGAAAGTTGACACTGCTCCTGGATGGGAAATAGCTGTGGCTAGTGGTTGTAGAGAGGCAGAAAGCTGGACATGGGCATACTATGACGTTAAGATAATAGAACATGAGCATTAAAGGGGATAGTGATTAGGAGCTCCATCCTAGGTGACCAGAATCAGGTGCTATCATGTAATGACAGCTATGAGAAATGAAAACCCTAAGCTCAAGCTATGTTGTGTGGCCCAAAATTTTTGAGACCCCTCTCTACCAATTGCCACATCCAAACACCAACACTCAAGTCACTTGTTATAGCTTCTTTCCTTCTGGTGGGTATTTAATAATTCGTAGAATTTGTAAGCATTGAGACTGGTCAGTTTACTTTATTCTCCCACTCCCCAAAATGTACTTGGGAGGGAGACAGCCTTTATTATGATATTAGGCATTGTATAGCATACAAACTAAGGTGCCTCTGGAACATGGGAAATCTCACCTGACCTCTAAGTTGTAAAGCTCAGGGTGGTCAGTAGAGGCTCCTGGTGTGCAAAGAAGGGAATTGCTATAGTGAAGACAACCTTGCAAGCTGTTTACTTGACCAGCCTGGGGCTCAGCATGAACCTAAACAGTGGGGATGGCTCTAAATGATTGCTCTCCATGTCTTTCAGACTCTGACATTAGAACTGGAAGTCATTCCAAGACTTAGAATTTGGACATAAAGAAATTCTCTGTCCCTGTCTTTGCCTCTGTCTCTCACTTTGTCTCTCTGTCTCTTTCTGTCTCTGTCTGTCTATGTCTCTCTGTCTCTGTTTCTGTCTCTGTCTCTCTCTGTCTCTCTCTCTCTCTCTCTCACACACACACACACACACAAGGTTTCTTTTGTATATACACAAACCTAGATTCCATATATGAAAGAAAAAAAGTGGTAATTGTTGGAGTTTGGCCTCTCTCTCTCTCTCTCTCTTTCTCTCTCTCTCTCTCTCTCTTTTTCTGTGCCATTTTTATATATACATAAATCTAGGTTCCATAATTACTTTTCTGAGTCTGTTTTTTTTTTTTTTAAATTTATCATTATATATAAGTACACTGTAGCTGACTTCAGATGCACCAGAAGAGGGCATCAGATCTCATTATGGATGGTTGTGAGCCACCATGTGGTTGCTGGGATTTTGAACTCAGGACCTTCTGAAGAGCAGTCAGTGCTCTTACCCACTGAACCATCTCGCCAGCCGCCCCCCCCTTTTTTTGTTTTTTGTTTTGTTTTTATTTTTTTTTATTTTTATTTTTTGCTTAACAGGAAGATTTTTAGTTCTATCAATTTCCCTGCAAATGGAATAATTTCATATTTATTTATAAAATAAAACACAAATGCATGTATATATCACACCTTGTCTGTTCATTTGTCATCTGTCAATGTCAATGGGCATCTAGGTTGGGTCCATATTTTAACCATTGTAAGTGGTGCCCCAATAAAAATGGATGTGCCTATTTTTCTGTGGAATGTTTACTCTCATTCCTCCCAGGATATGCCCAGAGGTAGTAAACTACATCACACAGTATTTTCATTTTTAGGGTTTTTTTGAACACCAAGATTTACTTCTATTGTAGCTGTTTACATTGCCATCAGCAGTGAATAGGGTTCCTTTTCCTGAGTATTCTCATGAGTTTTTCTTTTTGTTTTGTGTTTTGTTTTTTTATTTATTGATGGTAGGCATTCTGACTGAAGTGAGATGTAATTTCAGTGTTGGTTTTATTTGTATTTCTCTTGATTGCTAAAGATAGTGCATGCTTTTTCATATTTCTTTTTATTTGGCAATTAAAAAACTATAGCATGTGTGTGTTTGCATGTGTGGGGGGGAATCAGAGAACTTTTTTGTTGTTGTTTTGTTTTTTGTTTTTCGAGTTTCTCTGTGTTGCCCTAGCTGTCTTGCGTCTTGCTCTGTAGACCAGGCTGGCCTCAAATTCAGATATGTCTGCCTCTGCCTCCTGAGTGTTGGGATTAAAGGCGTGCTTCTCCACAGCCCAGCTACAATTTGTATTTTTTATTTGAGAACTGTTTTTCCAATTGGTTTGTCTATTTGTTAACTGGGTGATTTGAATTAGCATTCAGGTGTTTGATTCTTTATATATTGTTGACATTGATTCCCGGCTAGATGTACAGCTGACAACACCTTTCTCCTAGGCTGCCTCCTCATTCTGGCAATTATCTACTACACAGACACTTTTCGTCTCACCCACCACTAGTACTCAATGCTCAAATTTCCTTTTCGGGAAGTCCTTGCTGTGTCATCCTTATGATTTCTTCTAGGAGTTTTGGAGTTTGGGGTCTTATATTAAGGTTTATACAGAGTGACATTTGCCCTGGATGAGAGAAAGGGGTCTAATGTCTTTCTTCTACATGTGGATGTTCAGTTTCCTAGCAACATTCATTGAAGAAGCTATCTTTTTTTTCAGTCTGTGAATCTTTTGGTACCATTGTGAAAAAAAAAATCAGGTGGTGGCATCAGTGGGGGTTTATTTCAAGGTCTTCTGGTCTACCTCTATGGCTCATGTCTGTTTTCATGGTCATACCATGCTGTCTTGTAGTCCTATCTGAAATCAGCCACTGTGATAGCACCAATATTGCTCCTTTTCTTAGGCTACTTGGTGCTTTTATTTTCATGTGAATTTTTGGACTGTTTTCCCAGTTCTGCAAGAATGTCTTTGGGATTTTGATGTGTATTGCATTGAATCTGTAGGTCGCTGTGACCATGTAGCTAGTTTCACAATATTACTTCTGTTGATACATAAATGTGAGATGTTTTTCCACCTACTAGTGTTTATTTCAATTTCTCTTTTCTGTGTTTTCAAATTTCTACTGTAGGTATCTTTAATCTCCTTGTTTAGGTTTATTCCTAGGAATATTTTGAAGCTATTGTGTGGGGGATTGTTTTTTCTGATTTCTTTCTCAGCATGTTCACTTTTAGTATATAGAAAAGCTGCTACTTTTTTGGTTGATTTTGTATCCAGCTACTTTGTTGAATACATTTATCAGATCCAAGAGTCTTTAGGGCATTTTAAGTATAGAATCTGTAAGTAGGGTTGATTTGACTTCTTTTCCTATTTGTATCTGTCTTGTTTCTTTTCTTTTCCTTTTCCTCCCTATGTTATTACTCTGACTAAGACTTCAAATAGTATGTTGAATAAGGACAGAGAGAATGGACACCTTTGTCTTGTTCCTGGTTTCCTGAGGAAATGCTTTCAAGTTCTCAATTTAATATATGTTGGCTTGAGGTTTATGGTATTTAGTCTTCATTATACTGATATATGTTACTACAATTTTGAGGTTTATTGTATATAGTCTTTATTATGCTGATATGTATTACTATAATTTGAGATTTATTGCATATAGTCGTTATTATGCTGACATATGTTTCTATAATCTCTACTGCCCTTGGAGCTTCTTTTTTATCATGAAGAAATGTAGAACTTTGGCAAAGGCATTCTCTGCACCTATTGAGATGATTGTGTGACTTTTGTCCCTGAATCTTCCTATGTGCCATATTATACTATATTGATTTGTGTGTGTTGAAAATTGTTGCACTCCTAGAATGAAATCAACTTTGATCATGATGTGTAGTATTTTCAGTGTGTTACTGAGTTCACTTGGCTAGCATTTATTAAGAATTTCACATCTATGGCTATAATAGTTTTCTTTGTTGTTGTTGTTGTTGTCTTCTTATAAAGTTTTGATATCATAGAAATGCTGGCTTCTTAGAATGCACTTAGTAGTTCTTACCTATTATATGAAATAATTTGAGGAGCAATGGTGGTAGTTCTTCCCTAAGGGTCTGGTGGGCTTTGTCAGTGAATCCACACCACTCTGGGCTTTGCTTTACTGGGGGAAACTTTTTAATTACTTATTGCTCATTAAATGTATATATGAGTTTAAAAGAATTATTGTTCATTATACACCCATTTAAGGTATCTAATGTTCTCTTGCTTTAAATTTGATGGGTCATATGTGCCTAATAACTTGTCTATTTCTTACAGACTTTTCTAGTCCTTTTATTTCTCAGGCTTTGGGACTCTTCTGCTCTAATCTCATTAAATAGGTTTTATAAGCCTTTTGTTTTTATCTAAGTGCCACTTACTCCACAGATTCCCAGCCTTGGCCTCCTGATCATTTCTTGAGTTCTGGAAAGCTGTGAACAACCTTCTGCTTTATGTGGTCTACTGGTGATGTTCTCCACTGTGTTTAATTTGATTTATTGAGCTTTTCCATTTTCAGAAATGCTTTTGTTGTTGTTGTTGCTATTTTTAATTTTCAAGCATTTCAGTTTTCTTGCTGGCTTTCTCATTTATGCTGCTAACTTCCTTTTTAAATTTTATTTATTTATTTGTGTGCATATGTATGTAAAAAAAGGGGGGGAGGAAGAAGAGAACTAGTAGAAATAGTTCAAGGGCATGCAAGAAGGCAAATGTGGCCAAAATGAACACTAATAAAAAGAATCAAAGTCTCATAAAGAAAATCCTTTCTATCATAAATAAAAGAAATAAACAACAAAAGCAATGCTAGTTGTGTCCATGTAAGCCTATCATGTAAGCATGGATCATACTGTGCATGTAGAGTGGTTATTACTCACAGCTTCTGGGAACCAGGGATTAGAGCTGAGGTCTGTATCTAGGTCCTAATGTAACAATAGGACCTAGATAACTGTTCTTAGCTATCCGAGAACAGCTGAATGATCATGGCCCAGATACTGTGTCTCTTTCCCTCAAGCACAGACTCACCTTTGGATCTTTGAGCTGTTACAATAGTTAGCTCTGGCTTCTTGATGCAATCGCTGATCGATAGAGCCTCCAACATCTTAGCCTTTACCTAACAAATAGGTCATGCTTTCCATTTGTGGCTGAATTAGCTCTTCCCTAGTGGAATAGCTCATTAGTCACTGGTAAGTTTGTTTGTTTTCTTTTCATAAATTAAGGATAATATGACCACTACTCACACCACAAAAACTGTAAAAGTAAGAGTGAAGACCTTGTGACATGGGAGCTATAGAAATGTGGAAGACTAGTACAACAGAGAATGTTAAGAAAAAGGGGCACATACTGTAGAGCCATATTACAGCTTTTCTAATGATATGTGCATGTGGCTGAGGGGGAGATGTTATAATGACATGCAAGCTGACACATTTAGGATTGGGGGGTAACAGTTTGGGTATCATCACCTCTGCTGATATTATTCGTGTAAGATGATACCTTGTCCTCCAAAGCCATGAGCTCTCACCAGCTCAGTGGGTCAGAAGAGGGAGGTCTGGCTTCAGCCAGCAGCAGCCTTTGCCTTGGATTCCAGATCTGTGATGTTTCAATTGTTTGTCTCAATACAAAACCCTTGCCTTGCCTTCCCAGAGGGACTGCAGGATCTGTGGGAATCTTTGGGAGTTTTACAGCTTGAAAACTCCAATGTCAGCAAGTCAGAAAAGTCCAAAGTCTGAACCCCGAAGAGGTTTGAGATTATTCTGCTTCAGATAGGTCTTCAGCCTCCAATTCTTTCTAAACTTTTTGTTAGAGAATTCATACATGCATATAATATGTTTTGATCAAATCCTTCCCCCAATCCCTCCTTTCCAATTCTTCTCTATCCTCTACCACTTTTTTCTCCCAACATCATCTTCTTTTTTTAAAAAACCAATTGAGTCCATTTAGTGCTGCTTGTATGTGCATAGATGGATAGTGGTCTATTACAGCATGTCTAGCTTCTGTAGGACCACATCCTTTAGAGAAAATTAAGTCTCAGTTTGCCAGCAGCCATGAATTGTCCATACCTCCATAGTTAGAGATGGATCTTCATGAGTCCACTTCATTTCATGCAGTGGCTTAGGCTGATTTGATCTTTTAGGTGTTGAACAAGAAGACAGGGTCTCTCTGAGTTCATGTATACAATGGACCTGTCAAATACCAAATGTTTAATCAAATACTTTTTGATTGTTGATACCACTACCTTGGGTTCTTAGACTCTTTCTAGTATTTCTTCTGCAGTTATTCTTGAGCCTTGAGAGTGAGAGAGTATGAACACTCCACAGTCTCTTATTCTCTACCAACTTCTCAGTCATCTATCTCTGTATTAATCTTCATCTATTTCAAAAAGAAGCTTCTTAGATGAGGGTTGGAAGGTGAAATGAAACAGAGAGGGTTAAGTAGGGTGGGTGTAGGAGGTCTGGGTAGAAGAGGGAGTTTGGAGAAGAAATACTAAAACTAAAAACACTTGAAAACCCCATTTGGAAACATTACAGTAGAAACTACCTAAAATATACATAACACATATACAAATGGAGTTCAAAAGCATTAATACTGTAACAGGGGACAATGCCTTTTCTGGATGCTATAGTCTATCAAATAAAACAACCCTGTGCCAAGTTACCTCTTATGACTGCCCCCAATATTATGAGTTATGCTATGGCTTTTGGTTAATCTTTATAACTCAACTGTAATATTCTACTGCTGCTTGCATCATAGGACATGGAGAAATCAAACTCATACCAAGCTGGAAGCCCTTTTCCTAATGGCTATCAATTATTGTAGTGCTTGAATACTCTATGCATGTTACCAGAGGAGAAAAGTAATGAATAGTCTTACTCAGCTTTTAGCCTTGGGACCTACAATAATAACCTGTAACCTGACCTAGCAAGATATACCTGTAAGTGCAATAGTGGTATCATATTATGGAAGCAACCAACCACTGTCATATTGGATTTAAAGCCTGCTCCATATGAAAGAACTCATGTCTGGTACTTTTAACTGGACCTCAAACTTGTGGCTGACTAAATCATATGGGGGACCTAAACCTATTTTTCTCCTCATTGCACATAGAAATAAATGGCCCCCTAAGTTCTATACTTATACCCACAGATAGGTCATCTTTCAAGCCTTAAGCTCTTAAGAGTATCATGATGGTGAAGTGACCTGAGGCCCTTTCACTTCAATTCCCCTCCCCCAAATTAAAACAGTTGTTGTGAAGCTCTATCCATATTTTAAAATGTTTCTTAATACCTGAAGGTTTCTTTTGTTCATTTGCTTTCTCTGCCTTTTCCATGCCTTACTCTTTGAGCAAATAAGCCTCATGTTTACTTACTTGATCAGAAGAGAGGAATATGTTGCACCAGCTTCTATTTGAAAGGCTAGGGCAAAGGAATACATTTAAAAATTAGTTAACATATATAATTCTAATGTGGGCTGCTTATCAAGGGAAGTAGGAACTCAAAACAGAAAAAGAGTCCGTGTTGAAAATCACTTTGGCACATTAGAGTTCTGAGTTTGTACTGATGAGATGTGTGATTGACATTAGCACAGGAGTGGAAGGCATCAGTGTGCCATCTAGAGAGCAGGGTCACAGCAGGCACCTGGGATCCTGTCTGGTGTAACACAAGAAATGTTTGCTGCCGTGGCCTGTAAAGGTCTTCTTGGGCTCATGACTCAAACTTTAACTGAGACTCTGATTTTTCTGTTGTTATTTTGTGGGAGGTTCAGTTAACAATTGCCAAAGGATGGTGAGTTGCACAGCATATTGCTGCTTTAGTGCAATGGACTGAAAATCCATGGCAGGGTTAGGTGGTGAGGTATCTGGTGTTTGTGAATAGTTTTCAAATGTAAGGTCTGCTTTAGAAGTGAAAGTTCATAAAAGCATACTCTGGTCTGGATATGTAGAACATGTTGAAAGTTTTATATTCCATGCCTGGTCAACTTATGGGATGATACTGCTTGAGAGATGATGGGGTCAGAGAGAGCCAACTGTGGTAAACACAGCCAGGGCCCAAGATTCTGCTAGGAGAGAATTTGGCCTCCCAGGATGCATATATGGCCTCAACCCATAAAAACGATCAGAGAAATCTAATTTCTTTTCATGGGTCTGAGCATGTAATGTCTCCTCACATAAAAGGATACCCTAGAGGAGAAAAACCAGGATGAGACACTTTACTTTTATGCATTGTGGGTCCTCTGCTGAGGGAAGCCAAAAAAGTTATGGGGTTGGTTAAACTTAAATTGTGGTTAGGAATTACCCACAGATCAGAACATTAACTCGTGATTCAGATTCTCCTGTGTCCTTCTATTATATTGGAAATGGGTCTTTGATGGATATGGTTACATTCTGATATGTCTCATTCCTAGACATTTTAAGGCCATGTCTGTGATTTATACGGGACAGTATCTATGTTGAAAAATGGTATGTAATTTTGTTCTATGTGTCCATAAAGTATTAGTTAATATAACTGGATATGCATTCATGTATGCACCTGCATATTCTTACAGCAAAAGTTATGGGAAACTCCATAAATAGGACCAAGGGTGAAGATTTTAATTGATGGTTAATGGCAGGTTTGCAAATTATAGTTTGTTCTTCTTCACAGCCGATGTTGAACATTGCAGGGTTGAGTCATTGGCTAAAACTGCACATTTCCTGCTTAGTCTCATGTCTATATGTGGCACTGAGGAAGAGCCACCTGTGTCTGAATGGAGGAGATCTTGCTAAGCTTCTTATTTCTGAGAACTGGCTTATCTTGAGCTAGCAATATAAAGATCAGAGTCCAAAATCAGGGTATCACTAGCATCTTCAGGTAGTATTGCATTGTTTCAACTAAAGAGTATTGAGACTTGTCTATGACCATGCCTAGGGAAGGTTTCAAACAAATGTAAGTCATGGCCTTTGCTTAAATAAATGTATTGATTGTGAATTCTGGAGTTTGCTGCTTGTTTAATTAGATGTTGCACAGTTTTAACAAACAGGATTTCTAGAGGGAGAAACATAGCTGAGAGGTCGCTGAAGAAGCAAGAAGAGAAAAAGACTGGGGAATAGGTGAACAGGAATCCTGCTGCTGAGTGTAGGGGAAGGTGGCATATTATTTGCTAAGTTAGTTATCAAATATTCTTTGTATAAAGTGAGGAGCTTCTTGGTGATAGATGTATACAATATACCTCCATGGTCACACCTCCATGCCCTCTTCCATCTTTTTTCCTCTACTTGTCTTCTATCTCTTTCTCAATACTCTTATCTTCAACTTTCTTTTGTTGTTGTTGTTTTGTTTTAAAATTTAGACTCTGTCCATGAAACAAAACATATTAGTTGTACCATAGAGCCTAGTTTATTTCACTTATGGTGGCATTTTCCAACTCCATCCATTTTTATGCAAATGCGACAATCCTAGGCTTCCTTATAGCTGAGTTTTATACACATGCCCCAGGTTTCCTTTATTCCTTGGGCACTGAATGTATCCCGTAGCTGGGACCTCATACTCGACAAGAAGCAATTTAAAGGAGGAAGGGTATGTTTTGATTTGCAGTTTAGGAAAGTGTATGGTTTGGCATGGCAGGGCAGGTAGAGAGTGTAAGGCATCAGGACACATTGCATGGTACACTCAGGAGTCAGAGAGGGATGTACTCTGGCAATTAGCTAGCTCACTCTCTTCTGTTCATGCAGCCTGGGGCCCTAGCCAATGGGATAATGCTGTCGACATTCAAAGTGGGTCTCCTCTGACCAATTAAACCTTTCTGGAGACTCCCTCATGGGCGTACCCAGAGACATGTTCTAAGTTCCATCAAGCCGACCGTGAAGACGGACCAACAAAGGAACCCAGATCAATTCTATAAACTAGCTCTTCTTAATAGGGCCATAGCACACGTGGGTGTAAAAGCAGCCATGTGTTTCTTCGTTAAAATGATGTAGCTGGTCATATGGTTGTTCTCATTTCTTTAAAGTGGATGTTGAGACTCTAATGCAGAAACAAGGATAAGGGATTACTAATATGTTTGCGGTGAGAAGTTTTAAAAGCATTGGAACATCAGCCCTTTCTAGGCTTTCCATTTTGATTGTGCTCTGGGATAGAGGTGGGCTGGGGTGATGGTGGAAGTTTGGTTTTAATCCAGTGGAAGACAGGGGCCTGCTATCCTCAGTATTAAACTAGTACCTGGAAATCTCACTTCTGATTCCTTTAAATAATGTCCATATAAGGAGATATAATCATATAAAAGAACCCTTTATGTTTGTCATTATTTATATCTTTGTAGTCTGGGAAATATAACACTAAGGATAAATGAACATGTACAAGCTCACTAGGAGTGGGAGGAACAAAAATTCCAAACATTTACCAAGCACCTACCGTGCCAGGTACTGTGTGTGTGATCTGGTTCGATCCTTATCATTATGCATGTGGCATGTATGAGGTACGTATTATTATCCCCCTTTTATAGATTAGTCATTAATTAGGACAGCAGCCAAAGTGAAATGCACGGTTGAACAGGTTGAGAGCCGAACTGTCAAACATGATGCCCTGGCTAATTGGTGGGTTGTTAATGGAGATTATTTTGCTTGTGGGTCTGCTAATCTATGCATCGACTTTGGCTCAGAAGAGACGACTAGTGAAAACAAATTCATCTGAAATAAACATCACAATATTATGCTTTAAATCTCATGTATAAAAATTCAAACCTAGAGCACATGTATAATTTCCCCCTTCCTTTTAGGTCTCTTTGATTTTAAAACTGCTGTAACAATCACAGTCAATTTTCAAGTGTTGATGATAACAATACTGCCCTGAATTTTTATACGGACTTTTTCTTCCAAGGACCTTGAAGTGCTAAAAATGTTGTCATCTATACAGGCAAACCTCGAGAATATCTAATTTAGCAAATGTCAGTGATAAATTCTTCTGCTGCCATTCTCCATGTCTTTGAATATATTAGAACACCCTGGAAATAAGAATGTTTATTCTATAGCAATTGACTGCTGGTAATACAGTTAGTTGGTATAATTTCATGTGTATTTACTGTTTATCATTTAAATAGCTGCTTGGATTTAAAAAAAAAATCCTTCCTATTTGCTTTCTATCTCGAACATGGTAGGTACTACCTATGGTCTATTTCTCCTTCAGGTTGCCTAAAGAAATAGTGGCTGTCTTTATCTAACTTACTCTTTGATGTTGTGGGCATCCTTTCTGTGAGTAAGACTGGGAGAGCCTGTATACAGTGTGGAATTTGAAAGGTCACTAAACTACAAAGACAGTTCTTGTATAAATATGGCAACAGTGGCCACTGCAAGGTCACATAAAGGAGGGAAGAATGGGAGATGCCTGGAGCAGGTTGGTGCAACAGGCGGTGTTAAGAATATCTCACCTGTTCCCTGAACCATCTAGCCAGAACCTCCTGGGAGGTGACCATGCAGGGCTTAGGTTTGTGCAGATTATGAGGTTATTCTGTTTCACTGAACCACTGCAAGCATTTCTATCTTTGCTCTTTATTTCAATTTTCAAAGAATTAATTAGCTAAAACTAAACTGTCCACAATAGCAGCATTATGTTTAAGAGTCAATTAAATTGAAGGCAATGTCATTACATGGACTAATGCAGATGGCAGGATCCAAGGGAGAAAGAGAGTGAGTGCCAAGCATCCTGGACCTTCAAGATGTGTGGGGGCTCGGCTCCCATGGACCCTCTCTGCCCTCTCTCTGCCTAGTCATGGTTGTCTGGGTTTCACACACCAGTGCTGCTCTACTCTGCTTGTCTTGCTTGCTGCAACCCCCTCACAGACCTAAAACATTCTTAATTCTTCAAGTCCCAATTTAGATCACTTCATTCACAGAACAATCCTTTATTTGCTGTCTGTTGCCAGCCTCTGGTGATAAGAGAAACTCCAGGCAAGCTTTGAAAATAGATACTCACCTCTGTGTCTCAGGGTAGTCCCATAAAGTCAGAGCCCGGGCAGCATTTGAAAGCAGAGACCTTCATGATATTTGGTGACAGTACTTAAATTTATAGGTTCTTAGAACATGAGAAGTTGGGAGTGGAACTCAAGTAAGAACTCAGCCAAGTTACAGTAGCTTGTTCTGCGGAGTAACAGGCCCATGTGACATATCAAATCGTGCTTAGTGTGATTCATTGGTACAAAAAAAAAAAAAAAACAAAAAAACAAAACCAGAAAAACTGGGGTTGTCATCTTTATATCTACACTGACCCACACATTAGTCCCATAATCATAATTCCTAAGGAGAAGACTCTCCAGCATTGTGTGATGGCCCTTGATCCACAGTGTCCTTTCTAGGCAGAGCTTGGGCCAAGTGTCATGCCAAAAAGTCATGGAAGAGTGACATGTGTCCTTAAATATCCCAGACAATTAGGATAAATGCTTGAGTTATTATTCAAATGGAGATTTTTGGATGTTTAGTTTTAATTAAGCCCACACGTACGAGCCTGGGACATCTTAGGTAAATAAATGATCCGCTTCCCCCAAAGCAGTCTCTTGTTAGGATGTTTGATAGTTTCCAACACTCTCTACCTATAACTTCCCTGCCTCTGTCCCTTCATATTGAGTCATCACATGCTTACAGTGTTCCGTGGTTTGAAACAGGAAATGGAGAGAAAAGACACTAGAAATATCCTCAGGATAATTGCAGCTGTAAGGGAGCTATACGCTTATTCCTGTGTCTCTGTAGCTCTTCTTTCAAGTGTCCCATGGCTTGCCGCCTGCATTGTGCTGTCTACATACCTGTTCTTTAAACTCAAGCCAGAGATGGCAATCACTGGCCTCAGAGGGCTGTGAGCCTCTCAGAGCCTGGCTGACTTGTGGCTCACGAATGCAGCAACTTGCACATGCAACAGAGGGTACAATCTGCTGCCCATTGCTCAGCCCACCAAAATGGCCTCTGGCCTAATAGCAGCATGCAGCCTTTTCTCTCCAGAGGAACCCTTGCCCTGCGGGGCCTTCACGCTGTTATGCTCTGAATTCCAACTACACATGGGGCATGCACGTCACTGGAGTCATTTTCCAAATGAACAAATTGTGTTTTCTTCTTCGTTGAGTCTGATATTTGAGCCAATCTGTGCAGCAATTTCCTCCTCTTTGTTTTGCTGACCCTGAGTGCTCTCTCAGCCCCACCGTAATTACGGCCTCTCCTGCCACTGGGAGTGTGGCACGTTCAGCCGCAGGAATGATTTAGCTGAACATGAAGAGGAAAGGGGCCTCATTCCAAGGTCTTTGTCTCCATTTCGGATGCTGGTTATTTACAAAGTCAGCTCTTATTATTGAGTTAGAAAGAATTTCCAGGTGTCATATGGAAAACGGGTCTGTGGGGCCACTCATGTGCAGGAGGCTTCTTGCTTATGTGATATCCCATGATCCTCCGTGCCTACCTGGCTCTTTCTGCTTTCTCCTGTAAAGAGAACAGGGCTATTCTCAAGGAGCAGTGGGGATAGTAACATCCTGTGTGCATGCTTGTCTCAGATGTCACATTCATTGCCATTGCCCTTCTTTGTGTGAACTACAATGATATCTTTGCTCTTGACCTATGGAGGAATCAAAATTATTTGTGTTCTTAAAAATAGGCCCTTCCTAAGAATAAAGAAAGAGTATAGCTAGGTATGAAGGGCCTAGTACTGGTTCAAATCGTTCAACCTGTTCATCCTACTTTCTGTTCTGTCCCTAGCAATCCCTTATTTATTTGCTATCTACCTATCTACCCCATCCACCAATCCACCCACCCATCCATCCATTTCATCCATCTACCTACCCACCTATCCACCCACCCACCAATCCATCCATCTGTCCACCTATCCATCCATCCATCCATCCATCCATCCATCCACCCAGTCATCATCTTCCCATCCATATCTTACACATTCATTAAGCACTTTGACTACCTTTTAGGAACTGAATTGTGCTTCTCTCCAAATTTGTCTATTGAAGTTTTAATTCCCAGGTTCTCAGGATGTGACTATGTTAGGATATAAGGCCTTTGAAAAGATAATGTGAAGTGCAGTCCCATGGATAGGCAGGCCCTAATTCAGTATGACTGGTGTCTTTCTCAGCAGAGGCTAGTGGAGAAAAAAAAGGCTGTATGAAAATACACAAGACGTTGGACATGATGCTGGGCATAGTGGTACACATCTTTAATCCCAGCACTCAAGAGGCAGAGTCAGGCAGATCTCTGTGAGTTTGAAGCCAGCCTGGTCATCATAATGAGTTCCAAGACAGCCAGAATTGCATAACAAGACTTGTGTTGTGGGGAGAGGGGATTAGGAGAAGGAGAAGGTGGAGGACACATTCTATGAAGCTAAAACAATGATGAACCAGTACGTCTTAGGTTGCTCAGAGCCTAATGTGAATCTGGAGTATTGTAGGCTTAGGCGAGTGGGTCAGCCCCAGCTCGTTTTTCTTTCCCACCATACAACCAGCAAAGCATTAATGAAGGTAAGGTCTTTGACGAGCTGTTAGCTAGAGGCCTTAGCATAGACCCCAGCACACCAGTATAACTAGTAACATGTAGCTGGTGACTTGATAATACAGAGATGGGAGAACTCATTTAGGGACTTTCCCAGGGAATCCCACAGCCATCTGGGGATGTGCTAAGTGACTAAGGTATGTAGCAAGATGGATAGAATTGTGGGACTCTAGTTTATACTTTTAAGCATGTGAAGCTTGACGCATTGGCTACATAAACCCTGGTCTATGTTTCTGATGTTTATCACCAGTGCCCATTACAGAGAATCTTATGCTTCAAATGGACTGACTCTACTAATAGAGGGCAAATAGAGGAGCAAGAACTCCAGCTCTGTCCTCAGGTTGCAGAGACCTAGCTCTCAGTGTTGAGAGGGGAGACTTACTCAAGACAGACTTAGGGCAGGTTCTGGGCATGGCATGAGTGGTCATGTCAGTGGCTTAGACCATGGCTACTGCTTGAGGAGGTCAGAGCTGAGGAAGATCAATGTGGGCTAGAGCAGTTCATTTAAGTAGCAATTAGTTATAATTAATCAATTATGTAATTGAGTAGCACTTAATTATTTACTGCCTTGTTCGGTTTTCCCACTGTTTGCAAGTGTCAGCTTTGTTTCCCAACTAGAACTGGAGCTCCCCGAGAGCAGGGAAAGGGTCATTCACCAGAGCCCAGGGGGACCAGGGTCAGGTTCTCACATGGAAGGGTGGTGATAGGAGGAAATGAAGACCATGGGGACAATCACTTTGAGGTCAAAGCAGTATGATTCTGCCAAGAAGTGACTGTGAGTGAGTCAGCCACTGGGATACACACACACACACACACACACACACACACACACGCGCGCACACACACACACACACACACACACAGAGAGCAATGCGAAACTGATGTGGCATATAATAAAATGGGAAAGCAAGTTCCTTTGGTAATGAATGTGGACAGGGACACTTGCAATAGCTTTACACAATGTGAGGGATACATCCCAGGAAAGCATCCTGCAATGTGGGGCTCCTAGAGGACTCCAGGCTGGCCCTCTGAACTGAACTCCAGCAGATCTGCACTGAGGTTGCACAGGGCTATGAAATGTCCTATGAACACAGCTGGAGGGCAGTTAGCTCAGCTCCAAGGGCTGTCGGGGCTCTAACGGGGGTATGCTTTGGAATAAGAGCTGCTTCATTGATTCTGGTTAGGAAATTAAGGATAACGCAATGATGTGTCTCTGGAAAATTAGGGTGGGGGGTGCCTCAGGATCTCAGGCTTGTGGGAAGAGAGCCACAGCTAAGCCTAAGCCATATGGCGGCCAAATGAGTCTGAAGTTCCATGGAAGGCAGATTCCCACAGCTAATACTTAATGGGATCTTGAGCTTAGGGGTTGGGGAGTGCCCCAAACAGGGCAACCTCTTAAATTCTAGGTTTCCGTGGCTGGCTCAGGTCTGGCTCATTTACAGAGAACTATGATGCCGCCTCTCTCTCCATGAGGTCAGTGGTGTTATTACCTGTACACACAAATGGGGCAGAACACCCCGAGACTTGCAGACTGATTGCTTTCATTAACTTTAATTGGATTCTTTCGCACATGGAAAGAAAAGTGTAACCAGGGTTTAATTGGAAGAACATCTCAGACCCAGGGTGACACAGGATTGTAAACATTAAAAGTGCTACAGCTGTGTCGGTGGGAAAACGTCAAAATCACTTGTGGTGTTTGTAAGAACAGCTCACAGATTTGGAAGTTGGCTGGAAGTTCTGGGTGTGTCAAACTTTGGGATAATTTTTTTCGTGTGTGTGTGTGTGTGTGTGTGTGTGTGTGTGTGTGTGCTTGTTTAGATTGAAAACAATGTGAAATCAGATGTTTGCAAGCAGAATGACAGAGGAACCAAATACATCCCAACTGTCTCTTGTGCCAAAAGAAATCAGTTCTAGTCAGGGATCCTTCAGTGTTGGATCATTCTCTGAAAAAGCCTGGGGCAGCTGCTGAAGCCTTTAAAGTTGAGTCCAACCTCGCTTACCCATCTCTCTGCTTTATTGAGTTGTAAGTCATCATGCCCTTTGCCTGGCATGTGTCTCTCATCTGAGTGGGAAAAGTCCCACGCAGCCTTTAGGACCTGGATTTCATGTTCCCTGCTGTGAATCCTTGGTCAATAGCTCTGAAAAGGGGGTTCCTCAGTGTTCTGTGGTTCCGCAGAACTGTATTCATACCATGAGTCCCCAAGGCATCCTGAAGCTGGGGAGGGAGAAAGAAGAGCTCCCAGGTCCAGCATTCCAAATATCAGTTAAAGTACAACTGCCTGAGGGTAGTGGATGAGCTTCTGATGGAGTTAACTTGCGACCCTGGGGTTCAGCATACATTTGGGGGCAAATGTGAATAACTGGTTCAGTGACCCACATGTTTACTTAGGTCTCAGAGGTTGGTCAGCTGTGTTGACTGTCATTCTGTAGATGCTGGTTCTTGCCCTGTTCTGAGAGAAGCTGAAGAACCCCTAAAGAACAGGTTGTTGCCTAGATGACTGCCTTGGCCATTTGCTGCTTTCCTGTATGCTTAGCCCTGAATGTTAGTGCACCTGGGCCTCTCTGTTCATGTACATATGACATTTCTTGGAGCTTGTGCCTAGATCTCTTTCTTTCTAGGTGGCAATACCTGACACCTCCTGGGGGTTCCTGTCTTCAGGTTTAGGCAGAAGTGCTAATTGGGTATTCAGCAAGCCCTGGGTGGTGGTGATAGTGGTCAATGAATGAGTTATTTCTGGTACCTAGCACCTACTTCTAGGTACAACAGGGTCTGATCCTAATACATACCATGGATTTGATTTGAAGAAATGTCCCAGGGACATTTAGCCTTCTAAAATCCCATTCATATCTCTTTGCTTTCTGGAGTCTCCTCCACTGACCCAAAACTGCTTGGCTGGTTAGATAAGGGCTTGGTACTCACATTCCCTAGATATGCCCAGGGCTCCTTCCAGGGGTCAGTGCAAAGTGCACTAACGGGTCACCATCAAGGGCTTGCTTCTCCCTACCACCCACTCTTTGACTTAAAATATAGTCTTTTTAATTCACACAGAGAAGTAAGTCATCCTTTCAGATATTTTTAGAGCAGAGTTAACTGTTTCAGTAGAACAAGGACTGGTGATTCTGATGGGAGAGTTGAAATAAGGAGAACCAGCTTGCTGGGCTAAGGGATGGGCTCTGGCTTCTGGCCAGATTTGACTGGCTCAGTTTCCTATGTGCCAGTTTGGATACACAGGTGTGTTAGTTCCTTTTGTATAGCTGTGACCAAAATACCCCACAGAAACAACTGAAAAGTTTACTTTTGCTCCTGGGTTCAGAGGGTCCCTAATTTGGAAGGAAGAGAACCACTCTATCACAGAGGCCCCTCCCATCCTGGAAGAACAGGAAGGAAGCAGAGACTATGGCTAGAGTCTGTGTGGGAGTAGCTTTTAAAGGTCCACTCTTGGTGTCCTCCCTCTGCTAGTTAGTCCTCACATTCTAAAGTTACCCCAGCCTGGAAAATACTACCACATCCAGGAACCTAAAATTGAATCATGATCCTGTGGGAGACATTTCAGATTCAAACCACAGAAGCAGGGTGGTTGCTGTTTTGTCCTTTGCCTTACAGAAGCTTTGCAATTTTATAAGGTCCCATTTGTCAATTCTTGATCTTAGAGCATAAGCTATCGGTGTTCTGTTCAGGAAAATTTCCCCTGTGCCCATGTGGCTCTTATCCTCTTTCTTTTCTATTAGTTTTAGTGTATCTGGTTTTATGTGGAGGTCCTTGATCCACTTGGACTTGAACTTTGTACAAGGAGATAAGAGGATCAATTTGAATTCTTCTACATGCTAACTGCCAGTTGAGCCAACACCATTTGTTGAAAATATTGTCTTCCCCCCACGGGATGGTTTTAGCTCCTTTGTCAAAGATCAAGTGACCATAGGTGTGTGGGTTCATTTCTGAGTCTTCAATTCTATTCCATTGATCCACCTGCCTGTCACTGTACCAATACCATGCAGTTTTTATCACAATTGCTCTGTAGTACGGCTTAAGGTCAGGGATGGTGATTCCACCAGAAGTTCTCTTATTGTTGAGAATAGTTTCCACTATCCTAGGTTTTTTGTTATTCCAGATGAATTTGCAAATTGCTCTTTCCAACTCTGTGAAGGGTTGAGTTGGAATTTTGATGGAGATTGCATTGAATATGTAGATTGCTTTCAGCAAGATGGCCATTTTACTATATTAATCTTGCCAATCCATGAGCATGGGAGATCTTTCCATCTTCTGAGATCTTC
Organism: Mastomys coucha; assembly: GCF_008632895.1. Taxonomy (NCBI): domain Eukaryota; kingdom Metazoa; phylum Chordata; class Mammalia; order Rodentia; family Muridae; genus Mastomys; species Mastomys coucha. Next base: position 27,946,286 of record NW_022196912.1, read on the forward strand.
TTTGATTTCACAACTAACAGATTGGGAAAAGATCTTTATCAATCCTATATCTGATAGAGGGCTAATATCCAATATACACAAAGAACTCAAGAAGTTAGACTCTAGAGAACCAAATAACCCTATTAAAAATGGGGTACAGAGCTAAACAAAGAATTCTCTTTGATAAGAACTTCAAGTCTCTGAAGAAGGAAATTGAAGAAGATCTCAGAAGTACTACTCAGCTATTAAAAACAATAAATTTATGAAATTCTTAGGTAAATGGATGGAGCTGGAGAAT
>NW_022196912.1:27946984-27953962 GCF_008632895.1 Mastomys coucha
TATAGTGGAGGATTGCAAATTCGATCATCAATGGGAGTAGAGGACCTCAGCCCTGTGAAGGTTCTGTGCCCCCGTGTGGGGGAATGCCAGGGCCTATAAGCAGGAGAGGGTGGGGTGACAGGCATGGGGAGTGGGGAGGCAGCTGGGGTTTGTTTTTGTTGTTTTTGTTTGTTTCTTTGTTTTTTAGAGGGGAAACTGGGAAGGGAGAAATTTATATGTAAATAAAGAAAATATCTAATAAAAAAATAAATAAAATAAAAATGGGGTACAGAGCTAAACAGAGAATTTCTCAACTGAGGAATACTGAATGGCTGAGAAGCACCTAAAGAAATGTTCAACATCCTTAGTGATCAGGGAAATGCAAATCAAAACAACCCTGAGATTGCATCTACCTCACACCAGTCAGAATGGCTAAGATCAAAAATTCAGGTGGCAGCAGATGCTGGTGAGGTTGTGGAGAAAGAGGAGCACTCCTTCATTGCAGGGTGGTATAACCACTCTGGAAAGCAGTTTGGTGGTTCCTCAGGAATTAGACATAGTACTACCAGAGGACCCAGCTATACCACTCCTGGGCATATACCCAGAAGATGCTCCAACATGTAATAAGGACATATGCTCCACTATGTTCCTAGCAGCCTTATTTATAATAACCAGAAACTGGAAACAACCCAGATGTCCCTCAACAGAGGAATGGATACAGAAATTGTGGTACATTTACACAATTGAGTACTATTCAGCTATTAAAAACAATGAATTTATGAAATTCTTAGGGAAATGGATGGATCATGAGGATATCATCCTGAGTGAGGTAACCCAATAACAAAAAACCACACATGGTATGCACTCACTGATAAATCGATATTTGCCCAGAAGCTCAGAATACCCAAGATACAATTCACAAACCTAAAGAAACTCAAGAAGAAGGAAGACCAAAGCATGGGTACTTTATTCCTTCTTAGAAGGGGGAACAAAATACACATGGTAGGAGCTGCAGAGACAAAGTATGGAGCAGAGACTGAAGGGAGGACAATCCAGAGACCACTCCACCTGGGAATACTTCCCATATTCAATCACCAAACCCAGACACTATTGTGGATACCAGCAAGTACTGGCTGACAGGAACCTGATATAGCTGTCTCCTGAGAGGCTCTGCCAGTGCCTGACTCATATAGAAGTAGAAGCTCACAGCCATCCATTGGACTGAGCACAAGGTCTCCAATGAAGGAGCTAGAGAAAGGACCTAAGGAACTTACAGTTCCTTAGGAGAAACAACATTATGAACTAACTAGTACCCTCAGAGCTCCCAGGGACTAAACCACCAACCCAAGAGTATACATGGTGGGACTCATGGCTCTAGCTGCATATGTAGCAGAGGATGGCCTAGTCGGTCATTAATGGGAGGAGAGGTCCTTGGTCCTGTGAAGGTACTATTCCCCAGTGTAGGGGAATACCAGTGCCAGGAAGCAGGAAATGGGGGGAGAGAATAGGATTTTTTTTTTTTAGAGTGAAAACTGGGATATCATTTGAAATGTAAATAAAGAAAATATCTAATAAAAAAAGAGATATTAAGAAAAAAATGCAGGGTGGAAACATGTAGCCCACCAACCACACAGAATGTTGTTAGCCTTAGTTAAAATATGGCCTACATGTAGAATGTACATGCTAGAATTCAATGACCTAGCAGAAAAGAATTACGTGAAAAAAACTTAATAGTTTTTATATTGATTATATGCTAAATGGTAGTATTTTGAATATACTGGTTAAACAAAACACACTCTTCAGTGAATTTCATCTGCTTCACTCTAGTTTCTTAAAGGGGAATTACTAGAAAATTTAAAATCTGATACAGCCTGTATTTATTTACTATAAAACAGCAATGGCAGAGCCCTTTAACATAAAGGGGAGTAGGTTCCAGAAGGAAGGAGGCTGCTTTTGACCTGGCATCAAGTCTTAGAAAGTTGATAGGACCAGAGACCTGGAAGAACATTCTTTTGGTTTGCTATCTATGGCTGTGACGAAGACTATGAGCAAAAGCACTCTGGGGAAGGCGATATTTATTCTAGCTTATAGTTGTAGTTCATCATGAAGTAAAGTCAAAGAAGGAACTCAAGGCAGGAACCTGGAGGCAGGAAGTGAAGTAGATGCCATGGAAGATTCTGTTTACAGGCTCACTTCTCATGGATTGCTTAGCTTGCATTCTTCTACAAGTCAAGACCACCTTCCTAGGTGCGGCATCACCCACAGTGGGCTTGGCCTTCAGTCAACAAAATTCCTGCAGACTTGCCTAGAGGCCAGATTTATGGAGGATGGAGGCATTTTCTTAATTAAGATTCTTTCTTTCCAGATATGTCTGTTTGTATCAAACAACCAACCAGCACAATGTGTACCTTCATAGGTTAGACATCTTTTTGTAGCTTGGTCTGAGACTGACAGAGTTAAAGTTTTCTTTAGAATATCAACCCCATTCTTGATCTATACCAATGTGAGGTGAAGCATGCATTTCCAGATAGGACTGGACTTTTTTCAGACGTTATTAGGGAAGAGAATTAAGTGAATTGATTTGTCTACTTGAGGCTTCATTGTCCTGACCATTGTTGCAAGTTGTGGTTTCCTTACTGAAATGCCCCTTTTTAAGGACTTCCCAGCTTGTTCTGCAATGCTGTATATAATGGCAAAACTCAACAAGACCAACCAAACCCTGTGTATAATGGCAAAAAAATGATGGGAGATAGAGGCTAGGGCTGTAGAGTGATTGCCTAGCATGTGCTGAGGACCTAGGTTCAATCTCCAGTTCTGACCAGGAAAAAAGCAAATGGGGGATGTTCATACTAATAAGTGGGCAGTGTTTATTAGTTCATCAGTCTCACCATGATGCTATGGAAATCCTATAAAGTTTGGAGTCTGATTGAATGTGTAAGTCTCATTTACAGTGTAATTGAGGAATCTCTTAGGATCATTTGATATAAGCTTTCATCAACCCCTTGCTCTGCCATCTACCACTTTGACTTTATTTCTAGTTAATGAGTACTTCTGCATTATCTCATGCTGTTCCATGTTCTATGTAAGTCCAAGCCAGACTAGTCGTTTGGAGGTTCCTTGGTCTCACCCAATGTGATTTCACAGGGTCATTGTTGACATTTCATCTTTATCCAGTGTGCTTGGCCAGCTCTCCTGGCACAAGCTGCCATTCAGACAGGAACTCTGGAGCTTCCATTTCTCACTAAGACATTAGCAACATGTCCACCTTCTCAGTCTGCTGTAGAGTTTAGATATGAATGTAGTCTCCTCTACTTTTCAGAGTCGTTTGTTTTGCTTTGTCAAATCCCTGGCTTCTGTAGTCAGTCCTGGATTTGAGGGGAAGGGCAAAGAGATAGATTGAGTAGGTCATCAGCACATCTAGTCTTCCTGGTTTTTAGGTGCACGAGAGAGCAAGTGTCAGTTTCCATGTGATTGGAATGCCTCTCTGATTCTGTGACTCTGTCTCTCTCTCTCTCTGTGTCTCTGTCTCTGTCTCTCTGTCTCTCTGTCTGTCTCTGTCTCTGTCTGTCTGTCTGTCTCTGTCTCTCTGTCTCTCTGTCTGTCTCTGTCTCTCTGTCTCTCTGTCTCTCTGTCTCTCTGTCTCTCTCTCTCTCTCTCTCTCTCTCTCTCTCTCTCTCTCTCTCTCTCTCTCTCTCTCTCTCTCTCTCTCTCTCTCTCTCTCTCTCTCTCTCTCTCTCTCTGCAATGGACAGGCTCATGTATCTGTGCCTGTGCAATGTGTATTAAAATATTGAATGTCTTCCTTGAATTGTTTTGTTTTTATTTTTTGAGATAGAGTCTCTCTCTTTCAGTGGTTCAAGAGCTCACAGTTTTGGTTAAGTTGTCTGGACAGTAAGCTTTGGGAAGCCTCCTGCATTCATTTCCTGCCTAACCACACCTAGGTGAGGTTGTAGATATGTGCTCCTGCCTGGATTTTGTATGGATTCCAGTCAAAACTCAGGTTTTTCTGCTTGCTCAGAAGTAGTTTGCCCACTGAGCCATCTCCCTGATTGGGAAGGGGTCTGTTAAAGTACCTATTAAAAAGATCTTTGTCATGGATCTCCCGAATATATTCTGAAGTCCATTAATGCAGGCATGTTTTCTTTTTTCAGTAGAATTGCCCTTGACAGATGTCTAAGGGGAGGAGAGACAGATACAGCAAGCACGATTAGATACTATTCTCCTGCTCAGGCAACTTTTAGGGGACTAAATGCGAAGCAGACAAAGGAGCCCTTGCTATGTAATTAAAAAAAAGAGAGAGAGTATTAAATTGAAGCATTTCCTTTAAAATAATGACCCCGATAGGTTTTGAAGTATTTCAAATGCTGAATTCTTTTCTAGTATCTATCTGATGCTCTGGTTTTGTTAGTGTCCTGATTGTGGCTTGGGTTAGCTAATGGGAGCCTGGACGGAACTGTGAGCCATGGTGTAGGTGACAGCCTTGGCCTCCAGATGGACATCTATTTTGGGAGATTCTATAATCTTTCAGCAGTAGAGTCTTGCTATAGGGAGTAAGTATGGGGGATGGGAACATATGTTTGAAGGTCTCTAGTCTTTCTCATTCTCTGTTGCATGTCTTCCATAAAGTCAACCGCTCTCCCTTCTATATACTCATGCTACTGTGGGGTTCCACTTTTATGTAAGACATTTGGTCACAGTGATAAGACTGGCTAATACAGTGACTGAGAGAGATGGGCATCCAAAGGAGCCATTGAAAATGCCCCCTTACCCATCCCTGGCCCTTGGATCTCAGAATTCCTATACTGAATATTACTGCTAGTATAGGTGGAAAAGTAAAACCTGTGGTTTGGTCTCAATCTATACAGTCTTATGTTGTTGTTGTTGTTGTTCATTTATATTTTTACTCTCCATATTTTATTCCTTCCTCCCCTGATCCACCTTCCCATACCTCCTCCCCACCCACCTGTCTCTGAGTAGATGTCCCCATCCCTACCCCACCTGACCTCTAAACTCTTTGGGGCCTCCAGTCTCTTGAGGGTTAGGTGCATCATCTCTGAAAGAACACAGACATGGCAATTCTCTACTGTATGTGTGTTAGGGGACTCATACCAGCTGGTATATGCTAGGGTTGCCATTCTACAGTCACAACTCTGACTGTTTGAAGGTCTCTAGTCTTTCTCATTCTCTGTTGTGTGTCTTCCATAAAGTCAACTGCTCCCCCTTCTATATACTCATACCATTGTGGGGTTTCGCTTTTATGTAAGACATTTGGTCACAGTGATAAGATTGGCTAATACAGTGACCGAGAGAGATGGGCATCTATAATTCTTCCTGTCTGAAGGAAATGGATGAACAGGGAAGGAAATGGAGAGGAACCTGAGGAAAAGAAGGTCCAGCAACAGGCCCAAGTGGGATCCAGCTCAAGGGGAGGTCCCAAGGCCTGATACTATTACTGAGGCTATGGAACTCTCACAAAAAGGGATCTATCATGACTGCCCTCCAAAAGACCCAAAAAGCAGTTGAAACAACCAGATGCAGACATTTGCACCCAACCAATGGACAGAATCTATACGGTCTTTAGTGATCCATATCAGAGTACTTATTATAGGCCTAGCATTCAAAAAGAAACAGAGCTTCAGCATACTATGATCGACATCTTTCTTTTGGAGGATGTAAAAGCACTCAGTTGACAGAGAACTGAAAACAGGAGATCTTACCCAGTCATTATCTCAGGAATTCCTTGCACAGTGCTTGGCATGAATGAATGAGTGAATGAATACATGAGCAGCCTCTCCTATAATGGTTTCAGAAATACGGTATCATTTTCAGCCACATACTGGGATACTCAAACCTTTTAATGGTAGACTAAATTTCTCAAAACGAGAATAGATGTCAAATATTTATTTATCTAGTAGATTCTTAAAGCAGCATCCTTCATCCTTAAACCTCAGGGTGCATGCAAATAAAATTACAAATAATTAAAATCCTTAAAAAAACCATAAAAGCCTTGAAAACAAAAATGATATTTTATGGTTAATAAAGCTAGAATATAGGCATGATTACAATACTATGTAATCATGTACGTAATTATTGCATAAATAATATATAATCATCCTAATAAACTATGCAATTCTAACCACCCCATCCCATGAAGCTTCTCTATTTATAGGCCTGATGTGGTTGGAAGGGAGGGCAAAGATAGATTTGGGGGATGCTTGAGGATTAAGCACAGTGTGTAGCTTAGAAAAGCCTGCGTGGCTTACTAATTTAAGAGTCTACCTCTGAACTGAATACAGAAAATTAGCTTCAGGCTCAGAGGTGCCCTGAAAGGAATGGCCGGGGGTTGATGAGCTTGTTTTACTCTGTCTTTTGTCCCTCCCACATGACTGTCTATGTAGGACTTTATGTTTATTTGTCTGTTCCCAAACACACACAGGCGGATCCTCTGCCTTTCCATGTGCAACTAAAGTTCTCAGAGATCCATTGTTTGTTTGCTTTCTACTTACTAGACTCTGTTGTTGTGCCAGTCTCTTCAAGACAGACTGGCACACAATCTGATGCCCTCTGGTCATTTGGTCATTCTCCATGGATGCCACTCACTCTTACACTTAATCCCAATTTCTTCCAAATTGGAGAAGACAATGGCCTCTCTTGTCTGCCTCTGAACCATTCTTTATTTCTCTGTTCCTTGTTGAGGATGCTTGATGGACTAAGTCAGTAAAGGTCATATCAAGGAAGAAACACATGTGACAAGTTGACAAGTCACAATTCCTTAAGGAGGGCATTCTCATACTTTGGTGTATGCAGTGGAATCCACAGAAAGGCTGATTAATTCCTGAGATTTTCACCTTTGAACTCATTAAACATTTTGATTCAGGAGATGCAGGGCTTGATAATAAGCATTATTAACAAGTCTATGCCAAACGTGAGAAACATGAGTTTAAGGGAAAAATCTTGAATTATGGTTTGAAAATTATGATGCTTCCCAACAGAAAAAAAA
>NW_022196912.1:27953972-27962501 GCF_008632895.1 Mastomys coucha
AAAAAAAAAACCCATGTCCTGCAGTTGTATAACATGCTTCTTTAAAATAGCAAAACAAAACGACCTTTCTGTGTTTTTATGCAATTGTCTCTGTGTGTATATCTGTGCACCACATGCATGCCTGGTGGCTTCAGAGGCCAGAAGAGGATGTGGGATTCACTGAAATTGTAGTTACAGGTAGTTATATGTTATCTAATGGGTGCTGAGAACTGATCCTTGGTTCTCTGCAAAAGCAGCAGGCTTTTTTTTTCATCTTCTGTTATTTTCTGTTGGGGTCATGTCTTCAGCCCCAACACGTTGCTTTTTACAAGATCTTTGCTGAATTTGGTTTGTTTAGTTATAGAGAGGTAGGAAGACTAGTTCAAAGCTCCAGGTGACAGACAGAAGAGCTGGAGCTCAGATCCTCTCTTCCATATCCTAGGGCCTCTAAGACCTAGCCCATTGCTTCTTTCTTTGTGGACTTGTTCTTCTGGTCTTGTTTTACTGGGAACCCCTCACTCAGTAATGCAAGCAGTGGAGCCAAAGTTTCAGTCCCTTCCTGAAGGGTTGGCATGCTTTTGAATCTGTTGTCATAGGCTCTCTGACTCACATATTTACATTAGAAGGGAAACCAGCTAAGAGGCATGCACAATAAAGCATCAGCGGGTGTGAGCCCATCTCTTGGGCAGTGATCAGCATTCCCTCACATCACAAGACAGATGACACAGTGGGTTGTGGTGTTTTCCACTGTTCTCAATTTACAGTCTCTATCCAGTAAGGCCAGGCTGGCCTCAGGTCAGATCTGGGAGACCTAGGACTCAAATTATTCACATTTGTTAGCAACAGTGTATTTGTCATCTCAATCGGCATAGCTAGTGCCCAGGTCCAGGAAGCACAAGCCACCCCCATCTCAATGCCCGCTAATCAATGGCAGTGAACCTGAGAACAGGCTGTATCACTAACCTCCTGACTGTTTTAATTAAAGTCTCATTCTGTCCCAAATCTTCATTTCTTTCCAACTATGTTCACTAAAATTTGAGTTCACTTCTATGGTGAAATGATTTGTGTAGACAGATTTCTCTGTACTATTGGGACAGAAAACACCACAGTTGGTTGGAGTTTACTGAAAGATACTTTATAGTCCATAGTGTTGTATCCTAATCCCACTGTCTTCGCATTCAGAGGTGCCCATGGCCCTCCAGATCATGGCAAATGCCTGGTGTTCAGATCCAAGAGTGACATTCAGCAAAAAAGAGAACAGCTCAGATCTGAAGTCTGTGTTTTATGTCATGTCATGGCTTTCTTCTGTCCTGTTTGGAAAATATCAGGAGTGAGTGCTCAGAGATGTCTCTGTTTTCAACAGTGACTCTCATACTGCAGAAAAAAAGAATAAGTCTAATCAGTAGCTTCTGGGTGAAGATAGCCTGGGATGGAAATCATTTGCAATGAACTCCTCAGTCTGAGCCCTCTGGTATGAAGGGGATTCACACATTGTTTCTTTGGCATTGATCATATCTAGGACTCAGAGGTGGCTTTAATTGTCACTGTCACATTGTCCCATTTTGCCTTTCATGGTGCAATGGATGCTGAGCTGCCTGGGCTTGGATGATGTCTTTTTTTTTTTTTTTTTTTTTTTTTTTTTTTTTTTTTTTTTTTTTTTTTTTTTTTTTTTTTTTTTTTTTTTTTTTTGGCTTACTTATCCTTGGGCTCTGCAGGGAGCTGATGATTCTTTCAAGAGATGCAGGTGCCTCTAGCACCAGTTACAAGGGATGGACAATTGATGACCTTGTGGTGGCTGCTGTCCTGCAGAGGGTGAGACTAGGGTTATTCACAGCTTGGTAATTGGCACTGATCCTGAGCTCTTCATCCTCGGCAAATACAGGCATCAGGAGGGGTGTTCCCGATCAATGCAGGGGCACCCAATATATAGAACCCCCAGAAAAAAATACCAGAATCAAAAGTGGATTTGTGTTTAGCATGCCTTGTATATCCTGGTCTGGTTATGAATAATTTAGCCTTTCCTAGGCTGAATAGACTATATTTAGCAAGCTTATTTTGCTTATAATATACCCTGTCCTTTTATGGAGAAGCATAAAGCGTGAGAGCTGCTTAGAATTGGGGGTGACTTCATTCTGTGGGGACAGAAGTGCAGAGGCATCTTCATCTGCAATCTCATGCTACCATGCACTTCAGAGAGGCAAGGAACTAAGTGCCCAGGGTGCATACAGCTGAAAGAATCCTGAAAAGTGCTTCTTCTCTATTGAGCACAGGGCAGGGCCACTCTGCCTGTGTTGATGGCTTTTGTCTAGGTCATCTGTCTAACAGAGAGGAGAGTGGCAAGATTTAAGGGGTGCCAAGTTGGTTCTTACTATTGACCCAATGGAAAAATGATGGCACACAAATAAAATAACCCAAGGGGACTTTATTAGACTCCTGTCAAAGGTGTAGGCAGGCTGAAGGAACCCTCAGGGGATAGTTTCAGAATAGAAGGAGCAAGCTCAACCACTCCTAGATCTGTAAAAGCAAGGGCAGAGAGCAGTTTCCAGAACCTGAGAAGTGGAACTGTATTAGCTGGAAAAGCTGCTTAATGGAGCTCAGGCTTTAATTAGGGTGCAGTCCACGATGGTATCACCCCAATAAACTTTTCTCATTATGTCTCATTTCTTGCAGATACAGATATCTCCATTCCCTACTGACTGAACTCAACAGAACAGAAGCAAGGGAGTCCCTTACCTAATCCATGGAAGCCAGCCTCCTGCAGAGTGAATAGTGAACAAAGGACATGGAGGTACAAACAAATGGTATTGATGCACCCCTGCCAGCACCTCTTGTGTCCAGAAACCCCAGCAGTGGCTTGAAGGAGGTTGTACTGTATTACCTCTAGAAGGTTCTGGTCGACTTGTAAATATCAACTTAGGGAAAGTGACACATCTTCTAGTGAGTGGTCTAGGATGACCCAGTAGATTGTCAGCCTGTCATTTGTCTTGGGGATGAAACACTGGACAGGCATCATGAGATGAAAGTGGTAGTACTGGCTCAGACATGGGGTGGGGTGGTTCAGCAGGAAGCAGTCTAGCTTTGGGGACCTGTGTAATTTTGGTGGCTATCTGGATAGTGGAAGAGGGGAAGACCATGGAGCTAGATGGTAGATTCTTTGACCTTGTTTCAAAAGCTGCTAGAGGCAGATCTTCAGTTCCACAGCTGACTGTGAGGGTCCCTTAGGAATTCATAGCCATGCCAGTTTTTCAGGAGGTAGAACATACTTTCCCCTAAATAGTAATGCTATGAAAACTGATTAAGATTCTCAGCTACTCTTCAACAGTCTATTTAAATGCTGGGTGGTAAGTATGAGAGCGTTTGTTAAATTGTTTTCTGTTATTTTCAGTATATTTGAAATGTATTGCATGTAAAATAAAGTCTAAGTTCATTTGAACACATATGCTGATCTCCCTGGGACTAGGGAGCATTGTCAAGGGCAATGAGGGAGAAACTGAAGAGGGGGAAATGGGATCCCTTCCCACATTTTTTTTCTGGACCGACAAAATGAAACAAAACAAAAAACAAAAACACGGGTACAGGCAGATATATTCTTGGCTTGCTCCCATGCTTCCTTCTGCAACTCTCACCCAGTTTCCATCCAACTTCTCTGTCTCATCCAGTGACAACTCCATCCTCTCCCAGGCTCTCTGGAACCAACACCTCTGCACTCTGAGTGCACAACTTTCAGGACTACTTCCTGACTAGTCTTGGGAAGTAGAATGCGTTCCCATCATCTGCTAATGCTTCATGGACCATCTTAAAATTTAATGGTTTACCATGACCATTTTTTATTGCCTACTGGTTCTGTGAGTTCTGAGTCTGGCTAAAGCAACATGAGATAGCTTGTGTGTTTCACAATGTCTGGTTTTGACTTGAGAAGGCATCATGGGCTAGAGTTTCATTTGTTGGGTTTCTTTGGCTCTAATTTTGGAAGTTGGCTGATTTTCTTTCCTGTGATCTCTTCTTAAGGCTACCTTAGACTTCCACAGCATGTGGTCTCAGAGTAGTTAGATTTACTACCCTGTATTTACCTTCCTCCATGGAAATAGAGGCTGCTAATCCTTCTACAGATTAGATCAATAGCTGTTGATCTAATAATCACTCTACCCCTATAATCACTCTACCATTACACCATATTGGTCAAAGCAAGTGCTATGGTCAGTCCATTCCAAAGGAAAGAAAAAAAAACCTGTCACTTTCTCATGAAAGTAGATAATGTGTCACAATGGCAGAAGGAATCAACAGGGCCCATCTTTGAAAGACTTTCTTTACCACAATGAGTCAGGCTGACTTCAATTTACACTGTGGCAGATAATCAATAGGAATTACTAAAAATGTCTGTGAATTCTTCGATGCCCCAGCCATCGAGATGTGATTATTTCTTCTTAAACCTATGTATGTCTGTGGCTGTTTAATAGTAAATGGTGGAAATTACACTGGATGGTTTCAAAGGCTGAGGCTAGATCGTAGGGACCACATAGCTTCTGTGTTGTTCTCTTGGACTATATACTCTGAGAGAAGCTAGGTACCATGTGAGAGTCACACCACCCAGTGGTATCTTCTCAGAGGGACACAGCTGAGCTCCTAGAGAGCACCTGTCACTGCCTGCTCCCAAACAAGTTGGCTAACTTGAAAGTCTAGGTCACTTGAAGCTTCATGCACCATACAGGTACTATTGATATCTTACTACTGCTGCATGAGACACATCAAATGAAAAGTGCAGAAACATGCTCTTCCCTGATGACTCCTGACCCCCAAGATGGGGAGTGAGGTCATTATTTTACACCGTTAGTTTCTGAGGGGAGTTGTTAAGCAGTGGTGTTATTGGAACACTTCTGAAATCTCCTATAAGTATTTCTGTTTAGGGACCTGAAATCAAATCATGAAGCAAGAGTTCAGGAAATGGAGTAAGAACATCATGTGGATTGATAAGGGTGCCTGTCCGTGATAACAGGTGGCCCTATAATTATGCTGTGCCTGTGGCCCCAGCTCCCCAAGGAGCTCCTGCATTCCCACATTCTTTTCTCCTTTCTATTATGAGCCCACAGGCAAGACCCAAGCCACTTCCCCTCCTGAATCTGATGTTATCCTCTTAAAACAGGGCTAAAGTGCCTCCTTGCATTTCTGAGACTTCAATAAAGTCACATTCAAGAAATCACCTGGCATGGTGCCAGTCATATAAGTGCCTGACAGCTCACTCATCCAGCATGTATTTATTGAGTAATGAGTTTTGTGGAATCTTAGGGTTAGTTCTGGGAACCAGAGACTGTCTTTATGTCCTGATTGCTTTTCGTACAACTGCAGTATACACAAGACTTCCTCCAACTTGGGTATCAGGTTCGGGGTGTGGAGGGGGGAGTTACATTCTTAAGTGGCAACTTGCTCTGGACCCCCTCTATAACATATTCTCGACATGTGGCTTGTGACCTCCTTGGGGTTGAATGATGCTTTCTCAGGGGTCACCTAAGACAGTTGGAAAACACAGACATTTATAGTAGCAAAATTGCAGTTATAAAGTAGCAGCAAAAACAGTTTTATAGTTGGGGGATCACTACACATGAGGAAGTGTGTTAAAGGGTCGAAGTATTAGAAAGGTTGAGAACCACTGTACTCTAAGGTATCTATTTCATAGATGGCCTAGAAGGACCCAGGGATTTCATGCCAGGACAACGTTAACCCACTGATTTAGAGGCTGAGCATGTGAGGTCGGAGTACAGGATCCCTATACTGGGCAGTGTGCCAATGGAACACAAACTAAAGTCACTTGGGAAAAGGAATCACAGTGGAGAAATTTCCCCCATCAGATTGGCCTGTGGGCACATCTATGGGACATTTTCTTGATTAACGATAGATGTGGTAGGGTCCAGTCCATTGTGTGCAGTGTCACTCCTTGGTGTATATTTAAAAAGCACACTGAGCAAGCCATGGGAAGCAAGCCAGTCAGGAATGTTCCTCCATGGTCTCTACTTCAGTTCCTGCTTCCAGATTCCTGCCTTGAGTCCCCTACCCCCCAACTCCCCTTGACAATTGACTATAATCTGTGAATCCAAATAAACCCATTATTATCTTCAGGTACTTTTGGTCCCTGTTTTATCACAGCAACTGAAAACCTAACCAGAAACACCCCACAATCCCAGATTTTGCACTGAGTAGCTAGCAGAACTTGAGTGAGATATTTAAGCGCCTTGGCTCTTCATTTTCCTCTCGCTGCAGTAATAACAACAATAGTAACTGGTTCTGCAAGACTACTGTAAGCAGTTAGAGAATATGTTAGAGAATATGTTAGCATTTAGTCGGGGCCAGCCCAGCTCTGAGGATAATAATGATATTGTTATATTATCATTGTCATTAAACTTGCCCTTGAGAATTCACAGAGATGACAACAGGCAGGTTCTGGATACAGGTTGTTGAGACCCCAACAGAGTGGAGTGTGGGGGAGGCAAAAATATTTCTGTGCTACAGAAAAATGGGAATTACTAAAGTGGGAGAAGGGCAGGCTCAATCTCCTCCCTACTTCCCTCCCTACCACCCGCCCCCCCTGCTCTTATTTCTCATTTCCTCTTCTCTCTTCTCCTTTAAAATGATGACAGCGTGTTCAAGTTGTGCAAATCAAAGGCATAGATTAGAAACTGGAGCATGAATGCGCTTAACAGACCCAGGAAGTCTCCAGGGAACTGGAATTGATTACCCAGAGTGTACCACACAAAGTGATTATTTTTTTCTGCATGGGGTGAACAATGGGAACGAAGTTGAGGGTTGGAAGTACCTCGGTACGCCAAACTACTTAACCCCATGGGTTTCCTGGTGATGGAATGGAATCATGGAGTGCACAGGCACAAAGTCACTTAGAAGCTTCTTTCTGGAAGAGTCTGCGGTAGGTAGAGGAAAAGCAGAATGTTTTTCAGCATGCTTAACCATGTTTAATTTGGAAAGGGTACCCCATCTGTTCTGGGAGGTGCTGCGATTTGGGGAAGTTACATGCAGGAAGGACTGACGCTTTATGTAAGAGGTCACCAAGTCCAGTAAAATAAGTGCTGATTCCTCTCTAAGGATGGAAAAGGAGCCTCTTAAGTGGACCCTGTGTCAGTCCCCGTTGTCATCTGGGCTAGTTTCCTAGTTCTGGACCCTGGCAGGATTTAGCAGGACTACAAATGACTTCCATTGCTGAAAAACCCTGGCTCAGAATGGCACAAGCTGGAGGAGGAAGGCTCCTGGGCTAGATCTTGTGATTGGTTTTAGATTGGCTGTGGGAACTTTGCTTTAGTGAACTGAAGTCACAGTAGGGGATAAAGTCACCCTTCCTGGATAAGCTGCTTATCCATCCATCTCAAGAGCTAAGATTTGGGTTTCCACCTGCTGTTCATCTCTTTTCATCACAAAGGTCGAGATTCATTTGAATAAAGAGCGAAAATAAACCTAGCTCCCAGCTTATCTGATACCAGGGCCCACATTAGGAAAACAGCACCCCTTCAGGACATATGGAGTTCATTGCCTAGGAGCAGGAAAGGCCTGCATATTACCTTTGTAATCATGCCTGTGATCATGGATAATTTATAGAGCGCTCAGCTTGGGCATCCAGATTACAACAGGCCTCCATGGAGGGAAAAACCATAATAATACTCTGAGTCAGACAGGTCTAGGTATCTGATTCGTGAGTCCTTTGAATCCTGACACCAATTTCCTATTTCTCTCCAGTAATGGTTCTTAAAGTGGAGCCTGTGTCAGAATTCTCTGTCTCTCTCTCTTCTCTGTCTCTGTCTCCTCTGTCTCTCTGTCTCTCTGTCTCTCTGTCTCTCTGTCTCTCTCTCTCACACACACACAAGGTTCCCTTTTTATATACACAAACCTAGATTCCATATATAAAAGAAAAAAGTTGATAATTGTTTGAGTTTGGCCTCTCTCTCTCTCTCTCTCTCTCTCTCTCTCTGTGTGTGTGTGTGTCTGTCTGTCTCTGTGTATATGTATAAGTATATATGTGCATGCATATGTGTATATATGTGTGTATATATGTGTATGCATGCATGCATGAGTGTGTGTGCCCGAGTCTGAAACAGACTCCTAACTCCAAGTCACAGAGTTTGGATTTGGTGGAACGAGGTGGAGTCTAAGACTTTGATTCCTAACTTCAAAGTGAAAGTGGTTCTCTTGGCCTGGGCATGAGTTTTGAGAACTTCTTCTTTGGATGCTACGTTCTCAAGCTGGGATGTCCTGCATCTGAGCCCTGGCTACTTGATTTGCTTAAAAGATGTTGTTTATAGTGCTATAGGTTGGTCCCCAGATCCAGGCATTGCTGGAACCTTTGGAAAGAGGTTCTTCCTGTTTCCCCAGTAGTTCTTTATACTCTGGGAGCCTGGTGATGAATTTGGGTAGGGTCTTACATCTCAGCCAGCACAGAGTAGCATAGAATCTGGTCTCCTTCTCTATACTCTACAGGCACATTGTGTATTCTTTCTCATTTTGGACTGAAACTGCTTGAGTTCAGTCTTGAGATCTGTTTTTTTTTTTTTTTTT
>NW_022196912.1:27962744-27996934 GCF_008632895.1 Mastomys coucha
ACACACACACACACGCCATCCAGGAAAAAACACCCATAGTGCACACATACTTGGTGTTATGTTAACTTTTTCTGAGCCAGTGTCACTCCAGATAATGCAGTGGTGACAGATTAAAGAAACAGTACCATCCATCTCTAGTCTGATGACTAAGTAGTTTATTGAGCTTATGGGAGCATGGTGTGAGATTACTTATAGGACTGTGGGTGACTCTACCCCTAAAAAAGCGACCCCAGAATGAGTGACAGCTTCCCTAAAGCTGCAGAGATATGTCATCTCTCCTTCAATTCATCTCCTAAGTACTCTAGCACCTCCCAAGACTACATGCAACAGGGTGAGAATCCTGTTCCATTGAAAGGATGCAGGAGGGAACAAGTTGCTGTAATCTCCATTGAGAATCCAATGGTCCCCGTCTCCTTTCCACGGAACAGTGTTAGTGGACTCAGCTTCATGAAGGTCTCTTGTGCTTAAGCATAGCTTCTCAGGACAGTCAGAGCTACACAGAGAAACCTTGTTTTGAGAAAAGGAAAGAAAGATAGGAGGGAAGGAAAGAAGGGAGGAAGAAAGGAAGGGAGGAGGGGAGAGAGGAGGAGAGAGAGAGAAAGAAAGAAGACATAGCCTCTCTGATTTTAGGAGGACAAAGCTTGGAGGACAAAGCTTGGAGTTTCATAGTACTAAGGCAAATATATACACAGTAAACACATAACCCCCCATAAACACATGCTTGCCCCTTATCCTCATACAGATACACATGTCACACACATAGCTGATCCTGGTACATATGGTAACCTGTGATGCACATCTATACACATATAACATACACATCACAACACATGCACATAGAAACACCCTCCACGCAAACATGCACATGACACCTTACACCTATGCAAACATACAAATGGCACATATGAATATACCCAACACACATGCATGTTTATTGTATCCATTATATACACACATACATGCATTCATAAAATCACACCTAATACCAATTTCTTTAGAGAGATTTCTAAGTCAGAATGAATGAATAATGGGCTGTCTGGGCATTTACAATTCAGCCAATGAAATTTGAACTCCCTGGAATTGGATTGTTGGCATTATAGTTCTCCCTCTGGGCTTTCGAGGCATGAAATTGGGACACTCACTTTTGGAGCTGTTGGGGTTTCAGGCTCCTCTGTGGTCTTGAAAATGGCCTGGCATGTGTTCAGTTGTGGATGGCTTTCCCACTGGCTCTCACAAGTTCACAGGACATTTTTTAAAAGGTTGACCACTGAGTCACCATGTCTTGTTAGTGGCAGCAGTTATTTTATCTGTGAGAATAACTGTCCTTCTTAGCTTCTCAAGTTGTCACCTGGGTGGTGATTTATTACCTTCCAAGGCTTCGGTAATTGTATAATGATGCAAAATAATGACAAGGCATTCTGATAAACTTTATTACCCACAGCATCTTGCATTCTAACTGCATTCCAGCACGCACTATGGGATTACAGAGTACCCACAGGGCTGACAGGCAGCAGCAGCAGGACAGCTTTCCTGCTTGAAGAAAGGAAGAGGAGAAAGAAATAGGATTCAGACCTTGTGAATGGAGGAGAACTGGACGAATGTGAATTGATTCTATTCGGGGCATACATGCCAAATGTGGTTGCCTACAGTTTTTATAAAACATGCATACACACACGCACCCACATGCATGCATGCACAAACACATACACTGTACATGGTTTGTATTTTTAAACTGGGAAGGCAGAATTAGCTCTTACCATTTCTTACAAATTTTTAAAGTTTTAAAAATATTTATTTATTTACTTACTTACTTACTTTAGCTCTTGGGTGTAAGCCAGGAGCTGTTGAACTCTGTCTTTCATTCTCCTTTACAAAATGACTATGCTCCCAGCAACAACTCAACCCATCTTCTCATGGGCTGAGGGCTCAGGCAACGGAAGTATAAATGACTCAAGAAAGTGATATTACAGACTAATTTTCAGATTTGCTTCTTGGGTTTTGAAAAATATGGGTAATTAAGAAAGCCTTTTCTGTGGAAACGAGAGACAAAGTTGCAGTCAAGAATGATTGGTAAGAGGTAAACTCTTGCAGTTGCCTGAGTTTCCCTGGTTTCCATCTGTGGTTGTTGGAAGGTCTCCTGTTATCTCCTTGAACCACATAGTAATGGCCTCGTGCAGCTAATTCACTGTGGAGGTGGAGTCTAGCTGGGAGCCCTGTCCCACTCTCTCCCTGCTTCTTTGTGGCCACCTATCACTGACTACAAGCTTTTTAAAAATTGGATATTTTATTTATTTACATTTCAATGTTATTCTCTTTCCCCTCCAGAAACCCCTATCCTACCCCCTCCCCCTGCTTTATGAGGGTGCTCCCCCACTGTACTGGCAGGTTTTGTGTGTCAACTTGACATAGGCTGGAGTTATCACAGAGAAGGGAGTTTCAGTTGGGGAAGTGCCTCCATGAGACCCAGCTGTGGAGCATTTTCTCAATTAGTGATCAAGGGGGTAGGGCTCCTTGTGGGTGGTGCCATCCCTGGGCTGGAAGTCTTGGGTTCTATAAGAGAGCAGGCTGAGTAAGCCAGGGGAAGCAAGCCAGTAAGAAACATCTCTCCATGGCCTCTGCATCAGCTCCTGCTTCCTGACCTGCCTGAGTTCCAGTCCTGAATTCCTCTGGTGATCAACAGCAATGTGGAAGTATAAGCTCAATAAACCCTTTCCTCCCCACCTTGCTTCTTGGTCATGATGTTTGTGCAGGAATAGAAACCCTGACTAAGACACTCACCTACCCACTCCCCACCTCCCTGCCCCAGCATTCCCCTACACTGGGGTATCCAACTTTCTTAGGACCAAGGGCCTCTCCTGTTGATGCCTGTCAAGGCCATCCTGTGCTACGTATATGGCTGGAACCATGGGTCTTTCCATGTGTACTGTTTGGCTGGTGGTTTAGTCCCTGGGAGCTCAGTGGGGGGGGGGGGTTGGGGGTTTTGATATTGTTGTTCTTCCTATGGGATTGCAAACCCCTTCAGCTCCTTCAGTCCCTTCTCTAACTCCTCCATTGGGGACCTCGTGCTCAGCCCAATTGTTGGCTTCGGCCATCTGCCTCTGTATTTGTCAGGCTCTGGTAGGCTTTAATAGAGAGGTCTCTATGATTGTATGAGTGGACATAGGCTGCACCTGTGTCTTGAGGTTGGGGCCTTGATAGTGAGGGTAAGAAAGGGGACTAGATCAGAGTACTAATGTTGTTAGTGCTGATCAGTGTCCATTCCTTTTGTCTAAATTGGCTTGTATCTGGACTACATTTCTCTCTGTGTCTACCTGTACTGTGTCTGTCTGTCTCCCATAATGGAGTTCAGGCAGCCTCCTAAGAGTTGGGATTACAGGTATGTGCTGCATAATTTTGTGTCAACCTGATACAAACTAAAATAATCTGAGAGGAGGGAACCTCAATTAAGAAAATGCCTTCATAAGAACCAGGCTGTAGGCAGGCCTGTAGGGCATTTTCTTAATTAGTGATTGAAAGGGGAGGTCCCAGTTCATTGTGGATGTTGCCAATCCTAGATTGGTAGTCCTGGGTTTTATAAGAAAGCAGGCTTAGCAAGCCACAAGATGCAAGCCAGTAAGCAGCACCCCATCATGGCCTTTGTATCAGCTCCTGTCCCAGGTCCCTGCCCTGTTTGAGTTCCCGTCCTGACTTCCTTCAATGATGGACTACAATGTAGAAGTATTAGTCAAATAAATCCTCTCCTCACCAAATTGCTTTTGGTCATGGTGTTACATCAGAGCAACAGTAACTCTAAGATACCAGATACTTGGTACCAGAATAGTAGGGTATTGCTGTGACAGACCTGACCGGACTCTTTTGAGGAGGACTGTGGAAGGACTTTGGAAATTTTGGATAGAAGAGCCATTTAGTGTTGAGAGCTTAGTGAGCTGTTCTGTAGGAGCTTGGGAGACAGTGATGTTGAAAACAGTTCAGACAATGGCTTGTGAAATTTCAGAGGGGGTCAAAGACTCTACCAGGCTATTTGTGTGAAGAATCTGTGATTCTGGTTACCTGGAGCTGTAGAATTAGCTGTGATTAACCAGGTACCAGAACCACTAAAATGAAACCTTTGTTTTGCTGGAATAATGGATGCTGGTCAGCTGGGGCTAAGAATAAGTAAGCTATGGTTAAGAGGGAGAACTGCATCGTTGAGGTGAAATCTTCTGGGAAGTGTGCCCTAAGGGTCAGCACACAGAAGTTGTATTCTAGAAGTGGCTCAGGTTGTACTCGATGCTGGCAGATGAACTTGGTAGTTGTAAGAATTACCCAGATAGTCCTAGTTTTGAAGGCATGAAGGGGTTGTGGAGAACAGCAGAAGCATGGCACCGAGGAGCACAACTAGAGTCCCTAAAATGAGCCTATTGGGGGCTCCTGGTGAAAATGCAGCTAAGTTGCAGCAAGGGACCCCACCTGTTTTTGGAGAAACTTGTATCATGGGATCACCCCCAAGAACAGCAGCAGCTGTGGAATGGAGCCAGCGAGAGCCTAGAAGACAAGCTGCATGTGCTACAGAGGGCCGAGCTGGAGAAGTGACCCAAGCTCCCTGGAAGAGCCCAGACAGTCATGAGTGAATTCCAGATAACTGGACATTGAATTATTTATAATTTTGGAGTGTTTGGCTTTGTTCAGATTATGGCTGCACACTGCTTCTTCCTGCTTGAAGTAGAAAAGTACTTAACTTAATTTTGAGATTTGTACAGGAGAGAGTTGAGAGATTTCAAACTTTAAAAAGAGATTTTTATAATTTTAAAGAGATGACATGTTAAAGGGACTGAACTTTTAATGTGTTTGAATTTATAAAGACTATGGAACTTTTGAAATTATTTATATTTTTATTGTGAGATCTTGGGGATGAATGAGAAAGGAAAGCTTGTTTAACAGTGATGTACTTGTGTGTCAAGTTGACAAACGGTCAACTGTGCTGGCTAGTTTTATGTCAACTAAAGTCATCTGAGAGGAGGCAACTTTCATTAAGAAAATACCTCCATAACATTGGACTGTAGGAAAGCCTGTGGGGAATTTTCTTAATTAGTGATCGAGGGGGTAGCACCCAGCCCATTGTGCGTGGTGCCATCCCAGGGCTGGTGGTTCTGGAGTTTCATAAGAAAGCAGGCTGAGCAAGCCAGTAAGCCATACCCCTCCATGTCCTCTTCATCAGCTTCTGCCTCTAGATTCCAGTCCTGCTTGAGTTCTTGTCCTGACCTTCTTTAGTGATGGACTACAGTGGGGAAGTGTAAGCCAAATAAACCCTTGCCTTCCAAAATTGCTTTTGATCATAGTGCTTCATCACAGCACTAGTATCTCTAATTAACATACGGTAGACGAGGTATGTGCCATTAATAGTTGGTCCCAGCCTCTCCTGCAGGTAGGGGTAAAATCATGTAACTTAATTATTCTGGGCTTTGAAATAGGCATTTCTAGGACTGGCCAGGATACCTTCCTAGCACATGGTGTAACCTGCAATTCTGTCACCTTCCAGGGTGGGATGCCAATGCAACATGATAGAAAGAACACAGAACACACATACACACACACACACACACACACACACACACACACACACACACACACAGATTATGTTAACTGAGGTGAAAAGATGCACTATCACTGGTTAGCACTGTTCCATGGACTGGAGGTACAACATACATACAAAGGGGAAGGTTAATTGAGCACTCATTGCTCTGATTCCTGATTGGAGGTGGCAGTGAACAGCTGCTTCATGCTCCTGCTGCCAAACCTCCCCACCCCTTCCTACCCTGCCCCCTGCAATGTGGACTGTAGCCCCTTAGACTGTGAACTAAAATAAACCATTCCTCTCTTTAGTTGCTTTTTTTTTCAGGTGTTTTATCACAGCATCGAGAGAAAGAAGTAATTAATGCATACATGATTCATGAGAAAATGAGGACAAGAAAGCTCAGCCCCTCCACATCTGAGTCTCTGAAGTCACATGCAACCAGTCTGCTTCATTTTCTTCATTAACAGCAAGTCACTCAGTTCATCCCCTATTCAAGGGAAAGGCATCTGGTCTTTACCTCTTGAAAGCACCCAAGGATTTGTGTTCATAGCTACAATCCATTATAAACCCTTCTGCAACAAGTAGTGCAGTGTTGTCACCTTTTGCAAACTGAGTTTACTGGACAGTCCTAGCTACATAATTCATATCCTCCCTAACTCTGATACCTACTGACATGTGATAGAGTCTCTGGACTGTGGCTGTGGCTCACCTATGGTTCCCATAGAAACAACATCTGATAAATGCACACAGTTATGCCTTTAAAAAACTTGGAAGCTGGCCCCATTCACTTTTATAGGTCCTTCTGAGCATTTCTGATCCCAGCTCCAAGGGTGGTAGAGGAACCTTGGTTTGTGTTTCCCTTTTCATAATCTTGAATGATGAGTGGGAAGTGATTGTCCAGTTAGGACACACAGTCTCAGCTCTTGCTTTGGTCTATGTGACTGAGCTCTTTCCTGAGTGTGGCCTGAAAACATGGCTCTCTACATGTTCCCTCCCAAAGGTAGATGCCCTGAGAAGCACAGAGGCTGCCTAGAGAGAATGGGAGAGCCTCTTTTAATAGAGGGCTGAGTGTTGCCTCGTCCTCCCACCATCAGGCTTCTTCTGAGTGAGAAATAAGTCATTATTTGTTACAGCAGCTACCATTATCTGACACTCACTTTTTGCACTGTATAGTTTTGGGGAAATTACTAATCTTTCTTGCCCCTTTTAAATATTGGAGATAAAAGAGGCCATCACCTCTTAGGATTATTATAATAGATAAATGCACTCAACTGCAATATAAAAGTAACCAAGTCATTCATAGTACACCCTCAGTGAGGTTACCAATTCTCTAACATATTAGTAGACTGAATTGCCATTCTCTAAACCCTGCCACGTGGGAAAGACTTTTGTTTCAAGCCAGTTTCCTGTCCTGATACATCAACTCCACATAGGGGTGAACCACAAAAGCAAAGCTGTTGAGTAATTTGGTTTAGGGAAAGTTTAGGTGACTCAGGGCCTAGGACCAGATGATTTTCCTTTGGTGCCTTAGCTGTCATAGACTTGAGGAATATTTCTTGGTACATGCATAGAAGACATCTTCATTGGACAGAACTCTCCCGAGACCCAACCTATAGTACTGAGGGGACAGCCGGGTTCTGTAGGGCTGCTGTGTCCACAGAGTCTTGTGGGAGCCCTTGCACGGCTTCTTCCTGCTCCAGCATGCAGAGGTGGATTCATCCTTTGCTTCTCCCCATTCAACAATCACTGTTGCCTCTACTGGCCTCTGCTTGCAGAGCTGTGGCATGACCATTTTTCTTATAGCAGTTCAGCTGGGTGTGGGTGGGGTTGGGTTCCAGGGAGGCAAGCACTCACTGAGATCCATTTCCTCTCAGCTGGGTGTACCCTGCATTCTGCTGGTATTTGTACTATTGAGCTGAGAGAGGCACTGGGGAAGTGTTTGCTACCTCAACATTTTGGCTACTTCTAAACAAGCTGGGGATTTACGGAGGCCAGCATTGCTTAGATGATCAATAAGGCATTTCAGATAAAGCCCCATTTTTGCCTCCAGCAAATTTCCAGCGTTACTTTGCCTTTGTAAACAACTTCTTAAGGATTGTGGGTTATAAATCATCTCAGATGCACCTTTATACCCCTCATGCCATGTATTCCTCCTAATAATTTTTCATGGCAGGTTAGAAGAGGTATTTGTACCATTGAAGGTGCCAAATCCCAGAGGATAAAGTTGATTCGTCTAAGGTCAGTGTGAGTTTGTGGAAGGTAGATTAGGATCCCAGGCTCTTAGATCCTGAACTCGCCTGATATAATGTTCAACACCTTACACAGCAATGTGCTCAGAAGCCTCCCTGACCTGGGTCAGTGCCCATCTCACCACTCCCACATCTGAATAGTAGTGTTGGCTTCTGGGTGGGCTGCAGGCAGCCACATGTTCAATGACGGTGTCATGGCTGGAGGGTTACCTCCCCCACTGTCTGGGCAGGCTGGTTAGTGATCACATTTTCCTCTGGACCTAATTACTTGAGAAGAAAAGATTTCACTATGCATCCGTTGAGCTGCCCTGTAAGCAGCCTGCAGGCACATGTAGGCTGAGGCTGGGTCTTACCTGGGAAGGAAAAGAGCAAGCCTGGATGGTCTGCCATGGATATGACCTAATGCTGACTTTGTGGGTCCAGAACATCTCTGCAGGCTTCTCTCCAACCCAAAAGAAGCACCTTCTGAACTTTGCTCATTGTGGCAGAGGTCAGTGTACGTCTGGATTTGAGAATGATGGAGAGCAGGCTAGGTTTGTTCCCAGGACACTCTGGCATCCTTGGGCCTGGCCTGAAGCTTGCAGAATGGCAGCTGAAGTTCTCTTCAGGTTCTGCTTTCTAACTCTTACAGGTCGCCTGTGCCTGGCAGTGGCTCCCTCCCTGTAGAGCCAGGCTGAAATCACATTGCCATTATTGGCTATGAATTCACCTGTGTGTAGAAAACGACTAGGCATCAGGGTAGATCCAGTATTGAGCAGAGGATAGATATATCTTTTAACTTGCTATGGCTGGGGAGGACAGATATGGGGAGGCAGACAATGAGTGTCACCCACTGTGGTTTAAATGCAAATGTTTGCCAGAGGCTTATGTGTTTGAACACTTTGGTGCCTAGCTAGTGGCGATATTTTTGAAAGTTTGGGGAACCTAGAGGAGGTGGAGCCTTCCTGGAGGAAGTGGGTTACTAGGTACCTGCCTTGAACATAAAAACCAGGCCCCATTTCCTGTTGCAGACCCTCACTGCTTCCTGCATACCTCACACACCTGCTGTCAGGCTTTCTTCCTGAAGGACTGGACTCTGCCACACGACAAGGCAAAATAAATCACTCCTTCCTTAAGTTGCTCTTTATTGGTTGTGGCAATGAAAAAAGTAATGGCTATGATGCCTTAACTTGGGCCTTCACTCCTGTCAATTATGATTTAGCATGGGTTGGAGCCAGTTTCTAGGCTTACCACTTTTTAAGAATTTGATGAACTGTCCCCTCCCTCCTTCCCTCCCTTTTGTGAGGATTGAATGCAAAACTTTGAGGATGCTAGGCAAGTTCTGAGCTATATCCCTACCCCCTTTCTACCTTTTAAATTTGAGGTAGGGTTTCACTAAATGGCCTTTGATGAGCCTTCTGAGTATCTGGGATTACAAGATCCAGTAAGCAGAGCTCCCCCTTTCTGAGTTTGGTGTTTCTGGGTATTGAACTCAGAGCCTTACAAGTGCTAGGCAACCGTCCCAGCTGAGCTAATCCCCAACCAGATATGCTCTTAGGTTTTCACTGGCCACAGTAGGAAAGTGTACACCAGGACACCTTCAGGGGTCAGATGCTAAACAGCAGCAGTCAGGGTTGTTTGGGAGGGTCCTTTCTGAGCTCAGACCTAGGTATCTCTAGATTTTTGCTGAGCCTTCCATTTACATATGTCCTATCAAAGACTTCCAGGAAACCTTGCCCCTGATTTGGGGTGACCTATATTCATTCTCTTCTTTGCTCTGCTCTGGCAGGTGCACGGCAGGTTGCCACGTCTACCCTACAGGTTGGGAATTTTGTGTCCTCTCAGGTAGGGGAGAGGCCCATCAACCTTCAGGTGACGCTTGCTATTTCTCTTGGCACTGCCTGTCAGACATGTGCAAAGCTGGTTGCTCTGACCTCCAGCTTCCCCTTTCCTTCTCACCATGAACATGTTGCCTCCATCTAAGCCCTGTAGCTGATTACCACCATCTGCTCACTCCCCTTCCTTGCTCTCAGGGCGGTCCCTCTGCTGGACCAGCATACGCTGCCAAGGACCCAGTGGGGCTGTGTCACTGACCAACATTTATTGCATTTTTGGACTTATTTTTACTCTAAGATGATCGGAAGGAGCTTCTCTAACTTAACTTTGTCCTCTTTGGTCCCTAAGCAGGGATTACAGAACACTATCTCTTATTTGGGGGCTGCTCACTATGTTTGATCATGGGCATATGCCTCATGGGCACTGTCTCCCATGCTCTTCACAAGGACATGAAGGAGACAATGCTCTTAGCTCCTCACTGCTGAGAAGCATCAGTGGGCAGCTGTGCACATCCCATTAGTGGCGAGAAAGAGGTTCCAAAACAGGCTTGTTTGGTTTCACAGCTCACACTTGTCACACCTGTGTCACTCTGTCCCTTCACTCTAGACTTTGTCCATGTGATGGCCTGATGGCTAGGAATGAGCCAGAAAGAAAACTTGGGTTGGACCTGCAATTTGGAAGCTCTTGGTGGGGCATGGTGTCAATGTATTAGTTAACATGAATTCTCTGGGTTAGGATGAACACTAAGTAGGATGGTCTCTGGATCTATCCTTTATAAGATGTGTAGTTGCATGGCAGTTGTAATGAAGTTTTGCAAAACAGGGGATCTCATACACATAAAGTTGTTGACTTAAGGTTCTTCAGAAGCCCCACATTGGGGTGTCAATAGAATTCACTTCTTGGGGGCTTTGACTGTTCCATGTCTCTCCACTAGCTGCTGGTAGATTAGTGACAGCTAATGATCTTCCATGACCTATAAAGTATTGCTATAATCTCTCTTCATCTTCTGTGGCTTTCTCTATGTGCCTCTGTAACTGCATTTAGATTTTCCCTTTTTACAAGGATAGTAGTTATAGTGGATTAGACCCACCCATAGGATTTCATCTTAATTTATTATATTTTCAGTGCATCTCCCAATAAGATCATATTCTAAGGTGCTTAAGTATTAAATCCTCAACATATACATGTTAGGGAGTTGTAATCTGACATGTTTGCTCATATGAGTTCTCAAATAGAGAGAAATAATTTAAAGGAAATCTTGATTTTTCTATTCCTTATTACAAACAAATTTCTGCATTGCAACTTCTGATGAAAATGAGGTAGATATATGCTCTTTCTTCTAGGGTCCTGTCTCCTTGAAGTTACACAAAATGAATCCTTAGTTGTCTTGTATGTCCTTTTAGAGCCCTGGGCCTCACTTCTGGGGAGAGCAAGTTAGAGATGGTGAAGCTTTTCCTTCTACAGATATCTGAGTTACTTCCTTCTGTTCAGTCAGTGGCTTTCACTAGATCCTCTCCTTTGGAATATTTGGTGTCCTGCTGACAGATCACTTAACACCATTGAGAACTTTGTTTCCTACTGTGCAAACTAGCAAAACTTGGGTGGCTCTTAGGAGCCATATGGGTGTGGCATGGTCCCACTGGTGGACTAGATCTTCATAGTCAGGGAGAGGATAGTCACCAAGGGAGAGGAGAATAAACTACTGGAACTGAGGGGGTCAGAGAAATGGGAGCCAGGGAAGGAATGGCAATTTCCTGGCTCCTCAGTGCTTCTGGGCTCACCACAGTGTTCTCTCTCAGGAACACACACTTGAGGCCATGGAAGATCTTCCCATCTAGCAGATTTCTTTTCACAGGCTGAGGGGCTTTGGAGCCTGGTGGTGACTCCTAAGCTCTGAGGCCAACTGTTTCATTCTCCCAAACTCTCAAGGGATATTTCCGCTTGATCTCATCCCTTACCCACCCATTCTTGGCTCAGCTCAGGGCAAGTTTGGCTCCCAAATTGGAGGAAGTATAGGAGAAGAGAATATTCTAGACAAAGGTACAAAGAGGCAAAGTATCAAAGGTGTGAGAAAACATGACAGATGCCCAAAATGAAATTGCTAGATCTGGCTTGAGGATGGGAAATAAGATAATTGTCTGGCTCTTTCAGGAAAGCCAGTCCCTGAAGACTACATTTAGGCTGAAAGCATGAAGCTTTCAAGTCCAAGAGGAATGTGGTCATCCTTCTGGATTTAAGGCTGGGAGTGATTGGGGTTAAGATGGAATTGCAGGTAGGTGATGACTGAAGAGATTGTTGCAGTGATACAAATATTCACCCACTTTCTCACCAGCTCCAGAGTCTCCACTCTGAACCTGTGGGGCAAATGGAGTAGAGTGGGGTAACTCCATATACCCATTCATGGTTCGCTGCTCCAGGGGTTGCTCAGCCTTCCCTTGGATGCATCAGCCTGCTCCAGGTGCATTTTTCTCACCCTGACAAAAACCACTGGGGGATCAAGAGGCTGAAGGCTGTGTTTCCTGCTTCAGAAGGAGAGCTTTGTTTGAAGAAGTTTCAGAGTGCAAAAGTCAGATTGAATACAATGGACACACAAAATGAAATTGCTCTTTACAAGAAATACAGGTGCGATAAAATGGAAATACACTTGTTTTAACTCAGCAAATGTCCAGAGGATTTCTAAAGGCTACTGAGCGGGTTAAGCAGACTCAGATGGGAAATAGAAGGGATGTTTGTGTGTATGTGTGTGTGTTTGTGTGTGTGAGAGAGAGAGACAGAGAGACAGAGACAGAGAGACAGAGAGAGACAGAGAGACAGAGAGAGAGGTGATTGGGAAATGTGGATCCCCCTCACAGAAGTTACAAAAGCCAGCCCAAGATAAGAGACTACACTGGGATGTGAGAACCACTGATCTCCTGTTATGCATCTCTGTGTCCCCTTTGCTTGCCTTTCCTCCACTGTCAGACCCTGCTCTGTGCTCAGCTCCATCTATAAAGGTAGCTTTATAGACACCTTCATGCTGCCTGGACTCAGGGTCACAGAGAGAAAGCAGGAAGTTCTCCACACTGTATGTGGAAAATGGGAGTGTTCCTTTCTGAAATGGAACCCTTTGCTATTGGTTAAGGCTTCTTCCTGAGACTCCAGTGAGTACTGTATGCTAGTCTCCATCTGTCTCGAAGCATTCATTAAGTGCCTAGTGTTCCCACATTGCCAAAAGGCTCATTTTGCAATAGAGAGACTCGAGGTATGAACTGGCAGTTCTCAGGTGTAGAGTGTTTTGTTTGACTGGTGCCATTTATTTCCTTATTTTAGTCTAAATCCCACGGAAGGGAAAAGCATTTACCAGAGAACCACAGCCACCTGACCCGAGCCACTCCTTTGCTAGAAGTTTGTGTAAGGAGGAGACACCTGGGTCTGTTGCATCCCTTCCATTCAAGGTGTGAGTCAAAGTTCTGTGTAGACTGTTTGAGTTGGCAGCGGGTACCTGAGAGAGCTTTAGGGTATAGCCAGGAGGCATTGGCAGCAAACTTACCCTCTCAACTCAGAGTGGACAAAAAGCCATTAGACTTCTGTTAGTGCTTGATGCAGCCTTCATTGAAAAAGCTTTGGACTTTAGTCTCCAGACAAGTGGGGGTTTAGAAAGGACAAGTGATTGGAATGACTAAACCGGATACTTCTGAAATGAATTTGGGTCTATTTTGAGACGAGGAGGGGTGAGGGACTAATTGCTCAGCCTGAGTCTCTTCTGAGCCGATTTCATCCTTTCTCTGATTCATTCTCAGCTTTATCCTCTGATGAAAAATGGGAGCTGGAGTTCTGAGCAGCTGGGTCATATAACTCCTGCACAGGAGTTCTTGTGTCTTGCCATTCATTCAGTCACTCATTAAACATATGTTCATTGTGCATCTGCTATGTGCCAGACACAGTCTCAGATGCTGGAGTACAGCAGTGAATGAAACAAAGCAAAGCCTTCTGATGTATATAGAGGAAGGAGCTGGGTACAGTGAAAGAAATTAGTAAGTTGTGTGGTATATCACTTCTGTCATTGATGTAACAAAAGACCCAGAAAAGGCAACTTAATGATGGAAGGGTTTATTTGTTTCATAGTTATAAGGCATACTGTCCATGGTGGCAGGAAAGGTATGGTGACAGGAGCATGAGGGACCTAGTCACATTGTGTTTGTACTCAGGAAGCCGAGAAAGAACTCCATCCTTTTTGTACTTTTTGTTCAGTCAGGAACTCCAGTGCACTGGATGATGGGATTGGTCTTGCTACATGGATTAACCCATTCATTCTATAAACCCCTGCCCTAACACGGTCAGAGAGGTTTATCTCCCAAGTGATTGTAGATTCTAGTAGGTTGACAATTGATACCACTTAGTACATAGATGGAAGCCAGGTATCAGTGGGGGTGGGGGCAGTACTGTAGCAGGCCAGCCTGGAGATGAGGTAGACCTGGATGTGAACAGTGTCGTACCTATAGGGAGATGAAGACAGGGGGACCATGGGCTTCTTGTTCAGGGAGGTAAGTAGGGGATCCATTCTGCTTCTCTGTACTCTGAGCACTTTTCTGGGCTCCACATATAGTATCAACTCATTTAGTCTTCAGCTATACCATTAAATTATATTTGCTCTTGCCCCATTTCACAGGATTTGGGGCTGGATGGGTTACAGGGCTCATGAAGAAGAGGAGGAGGACACTTCTTCACTCATTCAAATTGAAGAAGGTTCCATCATTTCTAATCATTATGAATGATGTGGATACAATGATGGATGAGATCAAGCATCGCTTATCCAGGCAAGGCATAGATTCAAGTCCTGAAGGGAACTACTGCATTCCCTGGGTCTCATGCCCTATAACCAAGAATTGGGCCAGGAACTTGCAGACAGGGATGTAAAACCAGGGATGGTTTATTAAGGGAGGAAAGACACTTCTGAGAATGAAGTGGGCCAGCGATGAAGGATGGTGCTGGGCCATGAAAGCCATTTTGTCTGTCTTCTCCTGTATTTGAATACTGTGGGGAGGTGTTTCAGTTTTCCTGCCAACTGGCTCCTTGCATTTTCAAATCTTGGTGCATCTTTTCACCTAACTCTCCTGTCACAGAATGGAGCCTTGATGGGAACCTAGAGGCCTCTACTGTGTTGTGTTGGGGCCACAGACTGGGGCACTTCTAGTATTTCCTTCTTTTCCCCCTGCCCCATGCTCTGGAGTTGGGCTTTGGGAGGGTTACTTGGCACTTCTTCCCTCCTTCCTTCTTCCCTCCCTTCTCCTTTCCCTTCTCCCCTCCCTCCCTCTGTTCTTTCTTTGTTTCTTTCTTTGTATCTTTCTCTCTTTCTCTCACTGGTCATGGGGCTTTATATTTTAACAAAGGCCTGGACAATATGAAACCATAATTAATTCTGGTTGTGAACAAAATGAACTAAGTCCAAAAGAAATAGAATTTCCAATTGGACATAGTCTAAATGCATACAGATGACAGAAAGCTTACTGGATTTTCCTGCTGGTCCAAACTTGGTGTCTAGGGTTAAAACAGAGGACAATGAAGCCCTGTGGTTGCTACTGAGCCTGTTAATACCCAGGAACAGCTCTCGAGTTGCTGCTGCCAGCTTTTTCCTAAGCTCCTCTCCCATCTCTGTATGAAAGATTGGAGGGGTGAGAAAAAAAAATGAACCTTTTGCTGTCTCAACACTTGGCTCTGCAGGAGAGGAGAATCTCTTGCTTTCCATTTCCTATCCGCAAGGCAAGTGAAGAGGCTCAAGACAACAGAGTGTTGCCAGTCGAGGTAGCAGCAGAGTTTGTTTTAATTTCTATCTTAAATGCTGCTGGTCAACAGCTTTCTGACCAGGCCCCATGTCTTCAGTGACAGGAGGGAAAGAAAGGAAGCAGGGGTGGGGATGGATGGCTATAGGTCTTTGTTTCTGTGAGTGTTGTGGAAGGTGGGTGGGATGGAGATGTCCCACCTACACTATTATATCACCTGCTCCCTGGGGGTTGTACACCCACCCTGAGAGCCTAGAACATGTAGAATGTACTTGTACAGAGATATAAGAGCAGAAGCCTGTCTCACATCTAGGGACATATGCAGAGAGGAGATAGCTCTGTTCAGAGGTTCCATGTTGGCAGTGGAGGTCAAGAGAAATGAATAGCAAAGCTTTCTCTCTCTTTCCTCATAGGGGAACATTCATATCTTGAAAGGGTAGAAGGATGGAGGGACCAGAGTCCCTGATCCATTTGCTAGGATCCCCATTAGCCTTGTTGTGAAGTGGCAGGGGAGAGAAGATAAAATTTAAATTAAGTTTGAGGTTGAAATTTTAAGCTGTATATATGACTTTTAATAATCACAAGTGATGAAAAAGTTATGAAATTTGATGAAGGTGCTGTTAAAGGATGAGAATGGGAGAGGTGTATGATTAAAGAGAGAGAATCAATTGGGAAGGTGCCTGTTTGCATCCAGCATGCTTAGAGAGGCATTTTATAATATTGCAATGTAACTAAGATAAAGTATCCATCATTCTAATCTACCCTGGACTGACTGCAGTTGCCAATGAATAGTCTGGGTCCCCTCATCTGCATCTGCCTACCTAAAACCCCTGGAGTACATCCTGCCAGAAAGTAGACTTCATCATCACATCATCCAGGACACAGAAACGGGGGGTGGGGGTGGGTGGGTGGGTCAAGTTCTGCACATGTGTTCAGTGAATGCTGATTGATTATTATATGAATAAGATATGTCCCACAGGGAGGAACCAAAGCCAGGCTTGCAAAAGCATCTTTAAGTTGAGAAGACTCCAGAGGGGGAGCAGCAGCTGCCGCCTTACAGGAAGAGCCCTCTCCCCAACAGAAAAGTTTCCTGGGAAACCTCTTATGACTAAATTTTATGGAATGTCTAGATCAATCACAGCTAACGGTGGCTGTGTGAGTTCTGAAGCTCTGGTATCAGAGTATATATTGAAATGGCTGGGAGCTATCTATGAAAGAGGTCTTACTATACAGCCCTTCCTAAGGAAACAGCAAAGAATTTTTACAGATGGAAAACACATTTTAAACCCTTCAAATCCCTTCCCATTTTTTGACAAATAACTGGACTTTTGGCATACAGTGTGCTCTGACCACAGTGTGCATATTTTCACAAGGACACAATCATAGCTCCAGCATAATCTCAGTCCATCTAGCCATGTGTGTAAACTTGCAGTCATTCTTTCTTATAGCTGCAGAATCTACTGCTGTACATTGCCAGCACTCTGAACAATTTTCATGGGACTAGTAGGATCTTGAAGATGATACATGCCACTGCACCATGTGTCTTCCAACCTATGGAATTTCTTCCTTTTGAGCCATCTTAAGGAGATCCTTCTTGGCTATGGGACTGCAGAACCAGATTGGGTCTCCATGGTTACCCACGGTGGCACTTCCCTGTAGTGATCATGACCCTTACTAGGCAGCATGAGCAGAGACACTACTGAAGGTGTAGGTGGGTTGTCCTGTGTTTACTTTCTATGGCCGGAGGTGCATCATACTGAAAAAAGGAAGTACTTATGGCTTTGTAGACAACTTGCTCACCATGAAGCGTTTTGAAGGAACTCTTCAGGTTTACATATCTGAGTAGGTTGGCTATGTCTTCTCCAGGACATTTCTTCACTCCTCCTCCCATGTGTGATTACTTATAGTTAAACTCTGTAAAACTCACTTTCTCTTTGTTACTATAGAAGCCATTGTCCTCTAGAAGAGAGGGCCTAAGTCTCTCATTTACTTTAAATCATATTCAAGAAGTAATTCTTGTGCCTAGGTTGGTGGTAGGGCCATATGGAGAAGGGATGTATTAGTTACTTTCTGTTGCCATGATAAAATACTATGCTCAAGGCGACTAACAGAAGGTAGGGTATATTTTGCCTTATAGTACCAAAGGGATATGTGTCCACTACGGCGGGGAGGCATGGCAGCAGACAGACATGATGGCTAGAACATCCTCAAGGGCAAGTCCACAGCAGAGAGAACAAATTGGAGGTAGCATGAGGCTTTTAGCTCTCAAAGCCTGACCTCAACCACATATGACTTTCAGTAGGATGGTACCTCCCATTGTATCTGTTATTGAGAAACAGAGTTGAATAAACAAGACCAAGCCCTACTCCAAATTGTCTATTGTAATTCTGTATTGTAATGTGTGGAACTGAAGGTCATATTAAGATAAACAAGCCAAACTCAGAAAGAAAATATCTCCTATGTGGGTCTTAGAGCTTATATATAAGTCATACATGTACATGTGCAAGCAAGTTTGGTGTGTGTGTGTGTGTGTGTGTGAGTGTAAAATCAAAACAGTTTTTTCCTGATAAAAAGAAGAGGGCAAGTGTGAAGAAGAGGGAAAAAGAGAGGAGAAGGTACATGAGAGGAGATATAGTCAAAGTACATGATATACAGGAAGGAAGTTAACCTTGTAAAATCCATCATTATGTGCAATGAATGTAAGATAATAAGAAAACTAAATACTACCAGAGACCATGAAATGAAGGTCAGAATCCAGGAAAAGTCCAGTAAACTTAGAGAATATCATAAACAAGAGGGAGTGTAAAGCATATATATTACCAGTATCCAGATCAGACCATCAAATTACTTTATATCATTAATTACAAGTAAGCATCAATTGTATATGAAATCTGTGTTCTTGGTTTTCATCTATCCTAGTAGAAACATTTCCTCATATCCTGACTTTTTCCTGAACTCTATTTCAATAAACACACACACACACACACACACACACACATACACATATATACACATACACACACACACACACACACACACAGAGAGAGAGAGAGAGAGAGAGAGAGAGAGAGAGAGAGAGAGAGAGAGAGAGTCTCATATGCCCTTAATTGACTTAATCTTTCTAGCATTATTGGATGTTGACTGTATTCAGCTTACACTTTTTTTTCTATAAGTGATGCTACAATAAAAAGTCTTTGTACAGCATAATCATCACATTATGTATAAGTTTCTAGGGCATAATTCGCAAAATCGGAATTAGTGGAACAGAGGATGTAAACATCGCAGAAGAATGTAGAAACAGTTTGTGTTTCTTTATGCACGCCGCCCAAAATCTTAGTGGGTTCTTTTGGTACATTTCCTAGCTTGGAGACTTGATTTCATGTAAGATGTTACCAGCAGAGATAAAATTAAATTATAATTTCTTTTTCATAAATACAAGTTAATGTGATATGCAGACATCTTGTCTTTCGTGTTCCTTTGAAAGCTTTTAGGAGCAGAGTGATCTATACCAAATGAGAGATGATTGCAGTGTTCTGGAGATTAGGAGACCATCACTGTGGAATTGTGGGTATGGTATGATTTGTATTATACCACCCACTCCACTCCACAAAAATCCGAAGGTTACTATCAACTCAGATATCTATGCCAAGAGACAGAGGGCATGCCACCTCTGACATCCTCATGACTGAGCTCCTAACAGTGGCCGCTTAGAGTTAAAGCTCCAAACTGTTTCTTGAGCCTCCAGACAGCCCCCATCCCATTGTTCACACTGTTCCCAGCTCCTGAAGAGTCTCATGCAGGTGGCCCATTCTCGATGTGCCCTGGGGGACCTTTGCTTCTCATCTTGAGGCTGTGCATCTGATGATTCTTCCTGCTCTGTGGATCACACAATGTTTTGGAAAGAAAGAGTTACTGCGTGTCTAATTTCTTGATTTCTGAAGTCTTAAGACAATGAGCCAAGAGGTGGAAGTTTGAAGTGCCTCTGCGTCAGGCTCTGCTTCAGGTTTGCTCTTTGACGAGTCCCTTTAATATAGATCCATATGTCACATCTATGGTGCTCACATTGTTTCCACAGAACTGTACTTGACACCTCATTTGACAGTGTCAACATTCACAGTGGTTCTTCAATACATTTGACAGTATCAGCCCTTAAAATGTTTTCACCATACTTACCCGTAAGCACCTTTGACAAGATCAGCATCTGATATGTTCCACAGAGCTGTGTATTCAGTTTGCAACACCAGCAACTCCTGCCTTCACAGCATCCACACACAATGCCTGCCTGTTCATTCAGTGAACTTTCCCTTTTGAAAGCATAGGAAACATTTTTTTTTTTTTGGACAATAGGGACAAAGATCATCAAGACTTTTATAAAAACTTTAGCTCACCTCAAATCAAATAACCACTCGCCAGCATTTATTGAACACTTGCTATGTGCCAGGCAAACAGCCCAGGTACTATGCTATAGCAACTCATTTAAAATTACCAACTAGTCCTAGACAAATCCTGCTATACAGCAAGTGAACTTGACCTTCTGATTGGTTTAGCAGATTGAGCACACAGAGTTAGAACTGCCCTTGAACCCAATCGTTCCCCAGGACTTTGGGGACTTTTTCTCTCATTGTAAACTTTTAGTCATACCATTGCTATAAGAGTGCATGAGCAAAGAAGTACTTTAAGAGCAAATGATAACAGCCATTGGTTTCATAGGGTATTGAAGGAGGGAACCAGGAAAGGGATATATTTGATGGAATTTAAAGGATTCAGTACCAGTTGGGCCAAGTGGAAAAACTGGGGAAATGGATAATGTATATAAAAAGTGATGCTAGTAGAAAACGGAGGTGTGTGTGAGGAGGGAAGAGGAAAGAGGGCACATGAGGTAGAGGCAAGATTGAGGAGGGCTTTAAACTTGTCAAGGCTCTGGTCTTGCATAATAAAAGGGAGACAGGTTTCCAGACAAACAACTTTTATTGATATTGGCTTGAGCAGGAATTCACAGAAAAGAAGCAAAACCCCAAGAAGCTGGAAGACTCTACGGCTCAAATATTATTTTAACAAAGGAAATAGAATTTGGGTTTTTGAAGGGAAAATGTCTAGCAAATATGTGGGGGTAGGCAGTGGCTATTGGCTAATTCTGTTTATAAAAATTCATGTTTCTGTTGAGTTTCTTCTCTGGGGATGAGTCTCTTGACCCTTCTGGAATGTGATGGGAAAAAATGATGCCATGTTTGTAAACAGATACAGAGAGGCAGAGAATGCTTTCTGACTTTCTGAACTCCTTTCTGCCTTCATTGAATATTCCTTATGGGTAGCATAATTTGGGGGTGACAATCTTATACACTTCAAATACCATGCTAAGGGGTCTGGATTTTATGATATAACTTGAAGGAATTTTAAGTTTTAAGAGACATGGTCAGATTTGTATTCTGGTTGTGGGGTCAGAGAGGTAGTAACCCCCAAGATGCTGGAAGTTGGGAGACCACTCTCTGTCTGGACTTCACCCTGTAGGAGACCAAGAGGGGAAGAAGAAGACAGCAAGAGAGGGAGACGAAGGTAGGGACCTAGCAATTTCAATTTCCTTACACCTATGAGGCCTCTGTGACCACACCATCAGACTCTGCCCTGGAGATGCTCTTGGGCTCCTCAAACCCTGACTGTAGAAGACAGTGCACATTCATCTTCCTTAACCTCTGGAAGGATCTCAGCAGCTGCACAGTGGAAGCTGCCTGCTTAGTACACCCCTCCTGGGTCCTCAGCTAGCCTATCATTCTGAGTGCTGCCTCTGAAGTCTTTTGTTCATGCTTTGCAAGTGTTTAACACTAGAAAGTCACTTGTCTGGATGACATTCAGTGGCAACTTCAGCTTTGTTATTTGATGCATATAGATAAGAAGAAGGTGGACTCTCTTTACTCCTTTCTTGGCACAGATAGGCAGGTATGACTCCCTATTCCCACCAACTGCTTGCTTGGTCCTAGGACAGCACCAGAAAGCCATACCTCCTGCATCTACCACTTGCCTCGCCTCTCTCTTTCCAGATCCTGGGAGACTGAAAGCCCAGTCTAGTGTAGTACTCTGGGACCAGCTGTTGTTCTCCTGGAGAGAATTTCTCTCTAGAGCTGGTATTATAGCTTAATGATGTTCCACCAATAAGGAGAAGGTAATTGATTGTTAAGTGAAGATATAAATTGTAATTGAATCCGTCACATTTCAGTTTTTCATTATCTCATGACAAATCTCTTAATGCATTGGCAAGGACTTCAGGTATAGGAGAGGGATGGAGAGAGAGAGAGAGAGAGAGAGAGAGAGAGGAAGAAGAAGAAGAAGGAGGAGGAGGAGGAGGAGGAGATTTGGCTTCTCTTTCCTAGCAAATGGTAGTGGTAGGGGTGCCCTTTCTAACTGTCAGCTCTCTTACTCTGACTTCTGCATACTTGAGTATGCACAGGTATGCAGATAGTCACCTAGGCCATGTGAAGCCATACAGAGCCATATGAAAGAATATCAAAGTGGGGCTCTTGCAAGCTGTGATTGGCACATGTAGGCCCAGCCTGCACTTATGTTTGGTGTTTCTAGCTTCCTCTTGGCTGTTGAACCTTTCAAATGTGATCAGAGGGTCTGTGCTAAGGTGCTTATTGATTTGATCCCATTTAATATTAAGGAGAAACTATAGCACAGGCATTAGGAGGCAGTCAAGAAGCAGGGTGCTTGGATTTTTTTGTCATTCTCTTCCTTAGTAACCATTGCAGTGTTGAGCAAGATGATGACCTCTCTAGTCTCTGTTCTATCATCTGTAAGATGAGGATGAAAACACATGTTTACTGTCTAGAGCTTTGTGAGGATCACACAGAGTTAACTTAGGTAAATCAATTAAAAAAAACATATGGCAAAATTCAATAGTGATGAAAAATGACTCCCACTGTTTTTTCCAATACCAGTTCAGAATTAGTATGAGCCTAGAAGACAGAGCCTGAGGCCAAATTTCTCATGAAGCAAAAGCTTGATTGGGGCAGACAGGGTTTATGTAGCAGAGTGAGATGCAGCAGGCATCCCTGTCACTGGGACATCTCTGGAGAGGCCACATGAAATGAGGATAGACCCCTGGGAGCAGGAGGAAAGGCTGCAGCTGGGTTCTTCAGCCCTCTTCTAGTTCCTATCTTTTGATAGTTAACAATTATTACACAGGGTTTTGGATTTCTGGAATCCTCTGATAGCTACTAGAAGACATGTTAACTAGACCCAATAGCAAGTCTCCCCATACCTCTTAGAGTAAGTAACTCAGCCATTCTTATAAATTTGTTCCCATTTTTTTCTTTTTCCTCATTAAAAAAAAATCACATATGGTAAAAAAAAAAAAAAGTTTGTTCTTAGTCCTTGGATGAAAGAGAAAGAGCTAACACATTTTCCAAATGGATGTCATATCAGAAAGAAAACATCT
Organism: Mastomys coucha; assembly: GCF_008632895.1. Lineage (NCBI taxonomy): Eukaryota > Metazoa > Chordata > Mammalia > Rodentia > Muridae > Mastomys > Mastomys coucha. The sequence goes on from NW_022196912.1 coordinate 27,985,554, forward strand.
CTCTACATGTGTGCATTTCTACCATTCTTCTTCCTACCTCCCTTAGCATCTATTTCTCTTATCTCATTATCCTCTCTCTCTTTCTCTCTCTCTCTCTCCCTCTCTGTCTGTCTCTCTCCCTCTCTCTCACACATACACATGCATGCACACACACACACATACATACACACACAGCACACAAACACACATATAAAACCCTATTTTATTTTGATTTAGTATAGTATCTGTCATACAAAGGTGTCCAATGGATGTGTTGAATAATATTATTCCGTATTTCTGTCCATTTATATGCTGTTGATATTTGATTGATATATCCTTACATCCTTGAGGTTTGAGTCAATGAATGTTGAAAATTTGATACTGTTGTATAAACACCACTGGAAGCTTTTATCATACTCCTAGTCCAATACTCTCTGACCAAAGCAATTTCCTCTGGATTTCATTATCTTTGATTAATTTTATCCATTCTTGTAGTTCATATGAGTAAAATAATACAGTGGCTGTTCCTCTGACTCTGTACTATTTTACTTAGCTTGATGCTTTCAAGATTCATCTGTGTCATTTTGAGTATTGGTAGCTCACCCTTCTTCTCATGAATAATATTCCATTATATGAATATATCAGACTGTGTTCATCCATTCTTCTGTTGATGGACATTTGGCTAGTTTTCAGTTTTGAGCTATTATGAATACAGCTGCTATAAAAATTCTTACATAAATCTTATTGTACGCATATGTCTTCATTTCTTTTGAGTGTGTATTTAGGAATAGAATTTCTGTGTCTTAGGGAGAGATATGCTTGCTTTTTATAAGAAATTGGCAAACATTTCCTCAAAATGGTAATGCCCTGCTGCAACCCTACCACAGCATGGGTCCAGCTGTTCTGCATGCCCAAAAAAGTTTGTCAGTTTTGCTTTCAGGCATCTTAGTAGATATAAAATGGCATCTTATTATAGACTTAAAAGTGTAGTTTTGATGGCTAATGATACAAAAGACAGTTTCATATGCTGAATGGACATTCCTATATAATTTAAAAGTTTATCTCATTTTAATTTTTACATAAAATACTGATATAAGGGCAGGGAGAGAAAATAGAGACGATAAACCTTCAGTGTGGAGAAATAGGATAATAGACAAAAGGAGGGTAGGGAAGGTCTCTTAAGGGTTAAAATATTCTGTGTAAAATTGAAGGACTCTTCAAAGCTTTGAAGGCAGAGAAAGGTTACCTTTTCAGTATGGTGCTTTCCAGTCAGGTGTGCAGAAGTCAGAGGAGCAGGATCTTTACTGTTCAGTCCATACAGCATTCCCCCATATGCAGATAAAGAGTGCCAAAAGTCTTGGGTGGCGGAGATGCTCCTGTAAGAGTTAAATATCAGCATCTGCAGCACAGCTATGTGCCAGACACCTCCATGTCCACTGTCACCTAACAGTCCACATATCTATAAGTATTACATAAGTAGACTAGACTTTATGAGCTAGGTACCAGAATGCAATAATTACAGGTATGAGAGCCATCTTGTAGCTGTAGGTTCATAGGTCAAAGTCAAGCTAGCTTGACTGTCCCATCATTTGTCACTAAAATGCTCTTGGGCCTCATGTCTTAGTGGATAGTGCAATTTTGCATGAAGGAAATCTAAGCATCTTAGAAACTGGCATACCAGATCCTTGATGGGCTCACCTGGCAGAGATGTCTTGTGTAGATGTGTCCCTAGGTCTTGGTCTATGAGCTTAAGAACTAGAACATCTTAGTCTACTATGTCTTACATTCACTTAGCCACACCTATTTTTTTTTTTTTTGTGCATACTGTTTCTATGCTGTATAGTTTTCCTGGAAACCTATATGCCTCTTTATATTTAAAATATGTTCATTGTAAGCAAAATACAACTTGTTATACTTTTTATTCAGTCTTATACACTTGGAATTTTAGTATTAATATTTCATTAATATATATTTAGGTATGGTGGTTTTTAAGTCTGTCATTATGTCATTAAGTTGTATTTTCCCATTAGTTTTTGTATCTTTTTCTTTTTAACACATTTGTTTTCACTTTGTGTAACTGAAACAGTTTTAGTACACTATCTTATTTTTCTGTTGATTTAAAAATTACTTTTATTACTGTTACTTGAATCATAGTTGTCCCAGATATGTCACTATTCATCTTTATTATCAGTTTACTGTCAACTAATTATTACTCCATGAACGATGCAAGGAACTTACAAGACTAAATTTAATTTTTTCTGCTATTTGTTCTTATGTGTGTTTACATCTATATAGGTTATAAGCCATATAATACCTTTGAAATAGTCTGTGGATGTTAAAATGTGTATACATGTTTATGTATGAATGAATACATGGAGGAAGGGAGGGAGAGGTTGATAAGGAAGAGGAGGAAAAAAGGAAAAAAGATAGGTGTGCATGTAAGAGGAGGAATTTTAGAAAAGACCTTAAATAATTACACGGATATTTAGGCTTTGACGGTCCTTCTTATGTCCTTGAAAAGAACATTTCCTGTAGCAAGAAAGTTAAAAACAAAAAAAAAAATTTATAGTACAAATGTTTTGGCAAAATATTCTCTCAGATTTTTGTCTGTCTAGAAAAAGTCTGTATTTTATCCTTATTTCTTGGATATGGAAGCCTAGGTTAGCTGTATTCAATTATTAAAAACAATTTAAGATACGTCATTGCCTTGTTTTAGGGGCTCCATTGTTTCTATGTCAACAGCTACTGTAAGTATCTTGGTGATATCATGAGTGCCATCTTTGTTCCTTTTAGGCTGCTTCTGATGACCCTGGCTTTTTGGCAGTTTATCTGGGTCTCAGGGCGATGATACTCTGATTTTCACCATGAACTAGCTTATTGGCTTTTTGCAACTTCTCATCTGTATCTCTAATCAGTTTTATAAGATTCCTGAGTGTTATCTTTTCAGATATTCTTTTTTGCTTTATTCGATTTCTTCTTTTGTCTGGGACTCTAGTTTCATATATGTTGTGTCACTCAGTATCATCTAGAGATCTCGTAAACTCTGTTCCTCTCACTCTTGAGCTCCTTTTCTCTATATTTTAGATTGGATAATTTTCTTGTCTTGTTTTCAAGTTCACACATCTCTTTCTGTATTGAATCTAATTTATAAGCCCATCTAATGAATCATTCATTTCTGAGATTTTTATTTCTTATTTATAGCATTTCCACTTTGTTCTCACTTGTAGCTTCCATTCTCTCATGAAATTCTCTATCTTTTCATTTATAGTCCATGCTTTCCTATAACATTTGAAAATATGTTTATCATAGTTTCAAATTTTTCTATAAAAGAGATTTGAGTTCTGTATCTTCTCTAGATTTGATTTCATTGCTTTTTCTTTGACCAGAGTCATATCTTGTTTTTTAAATGTATCTTTTTGTGTATAAGAACACACATGTAAAGAACAAATGGAATACATAAACTTTCACCCAGATTAGGGCAAGCTTCTTCATTCATCAAGTTAATAGATGGAAAGATAAGTTGCTTCAATATTCAGTTGAGCAGGGCCCAAGCTTTGCTTTAGTTTTTGGATATATTGAGTTCTTTCCTATTGTTAAATGTTTTGAGAGTGTAATTGAAGCTTTCCTAGAAGCAGCATTTAGATCTGTGAGGAGATGAAATTTTAGAGATCTCTAAATTTCATGGCTTTCTAAATAAGACAGTCTTTCTTAAAGCTCACATACCTACTTTTGGGGTCACCATGAAAAATTCTATAAATTCCCAATACTCCTGGATCACTCCTTTAAGAGATCTCTTTCCATCATGGTATCCTACTTTCAGATGTGGAGGGGGTTGCATGTGCTGTGCCAAAACTCTCAGAAGATCTTGAGTATGCCCCCCTGATGTCCTGCCTGCCCTGTTCCATCATTCAGCCAGTGGCTTTGGGTACTGGATATAATCTGTGATGCCCCAGGGAGTTTCTGCTAGCTATGTCTCCTTGCCCCTCAACACCCACACCATATCACATGGTCTTGCTCTGAGGGAAATCCCCATATGCCTTGGGATGTGAGAACCATCTTCTTTGTTTCACCCCGGATATTCAGTTCAGCATTCTCCTAAACTTGGTGTAGTTCAAACAAGGAGACCTAAGTTTTTCACTGAGGTAGGATCATGGACTTCTCACTTCCCACATGGCTGTGGAGATGAGAAGATTTAGCAGCTCTTTCTTCCTTACTTTTGCCCATGTTGGGTTCTAGTAAGGGTGAAAGCAGCTCTGGATCTCTATGCATAAGAACATGTTCTTTCTGAAATGTAATTCATTTTGGCTTATTGATACTCGTGGCTCTCTAGTGGGCTTAAAGTCATACCTTTACAGTTTACATTTCTTCTAACATCAAGATGAAATAGCACCCCCTCACAACTCTGACTCCTGGACAATTTTATTGCTCTGCTGAGTGGCAGGCTTCATTGGTGACAATAGGTAGTTTCATATCTGAAGAAGAGATTATTTGATTCTAACCAATAGCCCCTTCCCTCTTCTGACATCTAAAAGCCCATTCATACTGATGAAGTTATCTGCTCCCTTGAAATAAGTTTTTACTTTTCCTGGTCATTGCTTGTAACATTTGGAAAATAATAGTGGGAGACTTGTTCATTTCAACCCGCTGATGGTTGACTGTATGACATTTAATACAAAAAGTTTTTTCTCTTTTGTTTTGAGCAGTGACTTGAACCAGTTCAGAAGCAACACAGTACAGATCGAAGAATTCCATGTTCCTTTCTGCTAGGGCTATGTCCACTCTCTAAGGGAAAGAAGAACATTGACACAAATTGGAAGAGTGTTATAGGTCATCTCTTATTTTTATTATTCCTGTAGGCAGTGATAACTTGTCTGAAAGACCCCCTACTATTTGGTGACCCTTTGCTATAAACCTTCTTTGCACTGTCTGGGTTTTAACTTCTGATAGCTTATTCTGGCTTTGTTTTGGATGTAGAGCTCTAATCCTCCTTGTACTTTGACATCCATGTTACCTTTTTCCAGGAATCCTACAGAACCATCACTCAGGGCACCTTTGAGAGACAACTGGGCTCAGTAAATTAGGAGGGAAGAGCATGTGCTTTAAAAAGTCACACTTACTGCAAAGAGTGCTGTGGAGCCTTGAGCTCCATCAGGAAGAAATGCTGAAGGTAGCCATGGTTCTAATACCAGAGAGAATGAGATACTTTTCATAGTGTGATAATAATAACTTTAATTTATGAAGATAACTGTGCAGCCTTTCACATTCTGAAATGTGACCATTCATTCCCCTAAGATGGGCTCAGAAGGACTTGTGTCTGGGCACAAGCAGGCTGGCCCCTTTGTACTTTAATTGGTGATGCTTCAAAGTTACCTTCTTGATTTGTGTTTGGTCTGTGATGCAGCAGAGAGAGATAACCCCAGAGCTTGTTCCTTGTGAAGGACAGAAACAGTTTCTTCAGTAAGATGCACAAACAGATCTATAAAAACTCAAGCAGTCACAGTCCCTACACTCCATCATAAAAGTATGTCCCAGTAAAATTAGTATGACATTACTTAGATATTGTTGATAATAGAGCATGAATTCTGCATCAATTCTATTATTAGATATGGTAATTGTTGACAGTATTGCAAGTAATTAGAGATACTCCATTTTAAATTTTATAATTTTTTAATTTAAATGTTATTTTTTATGTATATGAATGTTTTAACTGTATGGATGTCTATGCATCATGTGTGTATCTGAAGCCATAAAAGGCCAGAAGAGGCCATTAGATCTCCTGGAACTGGAATTATAAATAGTTGTGAGCCATATAGATGCTGAGAATTGAACATCGGTCCTCTGGAAGATCAGCCAGTGCCCTTAACCACTAAGCAATAGCTCTAGCCCCTAATTTTCCTGAACTTTTAGGAGGTATTAAGGAAACCATCACATATGTTTTTATGACCATAAGTATATCTTCAGAATTCTACATGATGTCTCTACTCTACTGTACAACCAGCTTTATAGGCTTAATGTAGAACTCTCATTTTAATCTATTTTCTCATTCATCTATTTTCCTCAGTTTTGAGCTCTACAGCCACAGATTTAAGAATTCTTTAGACTTTTTTCTTTCTTATATTCTCCATATTTGATATGTAAAACCTCTTGCCTTTACCTGTTCATTCATTGATAATATGAATACATGTGTGTTTATGTACATGTACACATGGGCATGTTTGTGTGTGTCCTAACCTGCTCTCTTTCTGTCAGTGTAAGAGATACAGGAAGCCACCAGCTTGCAAAAAGAAAATTATATCTTAGCTGACAGTTTGGGAAGGTCTGGTCCAAGTTTAGTCAGTTCTGAGGTCACACATCATGACTGAAACACACAGTGGAGTAAAATCTCTTACTTCATGTTGGGGTGTGAGATGGAGAAGAGAAAGGCTTGGAGTTTCAGAGGCCCCTTTTGATGCTTGTTCCCAGAGACCTAAGACCTCCCTCTTGGCCCTGCCTCTTGACTGTTTGATAACCTTTCCAACAGCACCACTCTGGGGTCTGGAAGGTTTGCTTGTGGCAAACATACCAGGTTCAAACTGTAGCAGTAGTGTATGTCCACGTCGATATATATTTAATGTCTTTCTCTACCAACCTTAACTAGAGTGTACTGTGAGAGCAAGAACCTTGAATGTGTGTGTGTGTGTGTGTGTGTGTGTGTGTGTGTGTGTGTGTGTGTGGTGCCTGTGTGCATGTGTATGCATGCATATGCACAAACAGATGTACACAACTTTATGTTTGAGTGTGGAGCTCAGAACTCAATATCAGCTGTCTTCCTTAACTGTTATTTATCCTTTTTACATCTGTTGTTTTTTATTTGATGTATTTTTATGTGTATGAGTGTTCAGCCTATATGCATGTCTGTACACCATGCATGTGCAGTGCCAGAGAGGGCATCAGGTCCCCTGGGACTAGAGTTACAGATGGTTGTGGGCAGTCATTACAAGCAATCCTGAATCCTCTGATAAGGAAGTCAATTCTATTAACCACTGAGCCATCTCTACAGGCCATCTACCTTAATTTTTAAAAATGCTTTTATTTATTTATTTTTATGTGTAGGTATGTGCTTGGGTATGCAAGTGCCATTACATATGTGTGGAGGACAGAGGACAACTTTGAGAAGTCAGTTCCCTCCTTCCACCATTTCTATCTTTGATATCAAAGTCAAATAATTGGGTCTGGTGTCAAGTGCCATTCCCTGCTGAGCCATCAGCACCCCCCCCCCCACCTCTTTGAGATAGAATATGTTGCTGAAACTAAGACTCACCAATAGCTGTCCTGGAAGGTTAGCAAGCATCTGGAATCCTCCTCTCTGCTTTTGGGAGCTGAGTCTCAGGTGGGTACTTGTACACTCTGCTGTTTACATTCACTCCAGGGATGTGAGCTCAGGTTCTCAGGCTTCTGTAATAAGCAGTTTGCTCACCGAGTCATCTCCCCAGCTTGAGTCAAGAACCTTAAAAGTCAGTCTTGCATCCTCATGTGCTTTCAACCCAGGATAGCCAAACAAACCTTGCAAGGCAACTTGTAAAGTTGCAGCTGGGAATGAAATATTTTCCAGATGGGGAGTCACCCCATGGAGGGACAGAAGTATTTATCTAATTTTACTAGGGACAAAAGCCCTTGGTTTAAATATGATCTGATTTGTGACGGTTAAGTTCATGGATTTAACATCTGTTGGATCAAGTTGCTCTACTGAGGTCCTTATCTGCACAGTACTTAATTGCTTTAATTACTTGACAACATTAAACAGACGACTTTTCTGGATCTCCTGAGATCCTGGGCCATCAGGCAACATAGAACTCACATTCTCAACTAGCAGAGCATTGACATTGTTGCCCTAGGGCCAGGCCTCTGCTTTCCAGTTGGCTGAAGGAGGACCTTTCTCAGCCCATTTCACTTCTCTGCCAAGATAACTGCTTGGTTCTTGAGGGCCTCTGAGACCAAGGCCCTTGCTAATCTGCCTTTCTAGAGTTTCCCTCAGAACAGGCAAGTTTTCCAGTCTCTACTGGCCTGAGGTCAGTCTCCAGGTCCACATGGCCCTGTGGAGATTTGAGGGTTAGTGCTTGGCAACCATTTTGGCCTGGGTGTGCCAGGCACAGTGTAGCATCTTTTACATTTTCTCTGTCTCAGACATTTTCAAAGAATTGTGTTGGAGAGAAAACAAATGGCAGATGTTAACTAACCACAGCCTCTTCTCTTAGATAAATGACTCAGAATTCAAGATCTGCTTCATGGTTATTGGTAGAACCCATTGACTAGAAGAAATCATGGTTCAAGTGTCACTTGTAACCAGACAATTTCCTCCTCCACAGCTCAGAATCAAGACATCACTAGCATCAGGCATGTGAATCTTTCAAATTAATCCCCTGCCCGGCTATACTTTTGTGTTCTGGAAGCTGGGACCTTTCCAGGAAAAGAAAAAGCCCATATGGATCAGAACTGGGTGTCACTCATTTTATATTCTTGTTTTCTTCAATCTATACGTAGCAGATATCCCAGAGATTTTTATATTTCTCAAGGGTGGCAAGAGGTGAGCCTTCTGTGAGAAATGACTCTGTAAGATGAAGTTGCGAATCAGAATCTCTCTCCATGTTTATACAACCAAAGTGCATAGCTGTGGAGTCCAGGAGATTTCCCTTGGGATGGAAATGCCTACTCATTTTCTTATGTTGGGAGGTGATTTTTAAGGCACAGAAAGAATACAAATAGACAACACAAAGCCAGCACATGGACAGCAGCAAGCTGGGACTCTGACATCAACCTCTACATTCTACACCTTGGTCATATCATGGCTGTCTTGTTATTTATCCAGTTGCTGTTTTAGAACATTCCAATGATCAATACGTTTAGTGCCTGTCTGGGAGGCTCCAGTAATGAACATAAGGCATTGGCTGTGGAGTCACCACTTTCTATGGCAATGAGTAATTTGCTTGTTTTCTCAGAAGAAAACCATTAAGAGGACTCTACGGAATGTCTTTTTTTTTTTTTTCCAGTATCATTAACTATCGACTAAATTCCCCCTTTTTCATCTGATAAATTTGTTAAAGTCACAAATAACACAACAAATGACAGTACTGACCACAGGGTGATCAGAAGGTGCCATAGGCTGAGTCAGTCCGGGATGTGCCTGGTGTCCAGCTCATTAGGAACCACTTGCCCACTCATGTCCCGGGTTTCTCCAACAGCTGTGTGTGTCACTAGCGAGGCTCATCTTTTATGTTGATTTCTATTAGTGAATATATAAATACAGCCTGAGGAATGATACCTGTCCCCCAGCTCTTGAACCATCAATACAATCCAGAATGGTGAATTCTTTGTAGAAGTCACCTTGGTTCTGTTGGGGAAAAAAAAAATTACTGATGTTCTTTGAAAAGGTAGAGTTTGAGGGCTTTTTTTCTTTCTTTCTTTCTTTCTTTTTTTTAATGTAGCTGAATAGGATTTTAAGAAAGCAGAATTATAATGTAGAGTGAAAAGAAAAAGCGAGAGGTTGGGTCAGAAACTGGGTTATCAGCACAATGCAGAAAGGCAAAATAAATGCTAATAGACTGCACACGTGCCCTTCCTGCTAGATTAGAGACCAGGAGGGCGCCTGCTGAATGCAGACCATTGTGTGGCCACGCAGAGCAGAGGGTCTGGGCTATTATCCCCCGCTCGGCCCCTTGTGCCACAGATGGTTCTTCTTGCTTCTCTTATCAGGGCTGTGCATTCAGTCTCTGCAGCTTGATCTCTTCCTTACTCCTCTGCTCATACAAAAAGACGGATTGATCTGCTGAAAGAGAGGGGCTAGGAGAGGGGCTGTCTCCGAGGGAAAGGGGAGGTTTGAGAAAGAAAAGGAATGGGAGGCCAGGTGCAGGGATGGGCTGGGGCAGTGGATTCAGATGCTCTATGAGGTTATGGGGACAGCCCAGGCAGCAATGTACTGTTCCCTAGGCCTTAAGCTCAGCCACCTGGAAAATGGCCTTGGCTTTTGTGCTCAGGGAGACCTAAAGCTCTCAGGTGTTGAACAAGCAGCGAGGGCTCTCCAGACTTCCCTGGGGATATGAAGCTGCCACTTCCAGCCCAGACTTGCTGCTCCCTCTACTCCTGTCCCAGGAGACTGCTTCTGAACTGGTTGATAGAAGCTACAAATTCAGCAAAGATAGGCCAAGGGCAGAGGCCTCAGAGAGCCATTCCTCTTAAGTCAGCCCACCCAGAAGAATAGAAAGGACCATTCTTAGGGTTGAATCCTGAGTCCAGGCTGAGCTGGATTTGGTGTCTTCCTGATTTGAATCCACATGGGATGGCATGGCTTAGCCACACTCAGGCTGTGGCATCCACCAACAATTGAGTCTCCAGAAAACTACCTTGATTTTCTTCTGGCTTTTTTATCAGCTCTAAAATACTATTAGTTCATAGTGTTACTTCATTTAAAAAAAGAATAACACAAAAACATCTAAAAATGAATATTAAATGAATACTGTTTAATAAGACAATAAACATCTTTAAAAAGTGAATGGCTTAGAAATGATATCATAAGAAGTTAGCTATTGCCATCATTATTGTGATTATTTTAAATTTGTGTTATTATTATGATGGTCTATATGAACCACTTATTAGCATCATGGTAACAAAACCATTTAGGCATGATAATACAAATGATGGAGCTTGGACTTAAGGGTCAAGGCCATCGGAGACTTCATTCTAACACACCTGTACTACAGACTGTTGATTTGGGTGTCCTACTTACCGTTCAAACTTCGGTCTCCCAGCTGTGAAGTGGGGTTATCAAGAGTGATTGTTGTGGGTGGAGGGATGGATGGTAAATGTGCATTATCAGAGACAGAGTCTGATGGGTGAAGAAGTTCAACAAAATGGGAACTGTTATTACTTCTATATGCGTGTACAGTCAAGTGTTGTGCATGCCTGTGTGCTGTTTATGTCTAGACAATCAGTTTCTACTTGCTGGGCTCTTTCTCTCCCCCCTCTCTCTCCCTCTCCCTCTCTCTCTCTCTGCCTCTCTCCCTCCTTCCTTCCCTCTCTCTCTCTCTCTCCCTCTCCTTCTCCCTCTCCCTCTCTCTCTGCCTCTCTCTCCCTCTCTCCCTCTCCCTCTCTCTCTCTCCCTCTCTCCCTCTCTGTCTCCCTCCCTCTTTCTCCTCCTCTCTCTTTCCCTCTCTCTCCCTGCCTCTCTCTCTCCCTCTCTCTCTCTGTCTCCCTCTCCTCTCCCTCCCTCTCTCTCTCCCTCTCTCTCTCCCTCCCCCTCTCTCTCCCTCCCCCCCTCTGCCTCTCTATCTGTCTCTCTGTCTGTCTCTCTCTCTTTGTGTGTGTGTGTGTGTGTGTGTGTATGTATTGGAAGGGCTCATGTTGGAACCATGAATCTTTTTTTTTTTTTT
>NW_022196912.1:27998051-28029888 GCF_008632895.1 Mastomys coucha
CCTCCGGTAGAGCTATGTCTAATTTCCGGAGGAACCGCCAAACTGATTTCCAGAGTGGTTGTACCAGGAACCATGAATCTTAATTATCCAGGTCCCTCCTACTCGTGGCTCCTGCATGCGTGATGAAACTTCTATCTCCACCTCTCTCAGAATGAGCTTCTTGTTATACATTGAAATCCTATTATTCATCTGTCGAGGATAAACTTTGGTCAGGAGTAAGAGACCTGAGTTAATTCTGGCTTCCTATCTGTGGAAATTAAGGAATGGGATATGGTACTGACTTTCTCTCCTTATGTCTTATTTTCACCATTTATAAAGCAGAGGACCAGAACAGGTAGGCCCCTGGAGAGACAACTTTGGAATTTTGGTTTATTTTAAAAGCACAGAAGTATTATAACAAAATGTTTTGATTTTAATCCCAGGTATAGATATCCGACTGCTTCAGTTTGTCTATAGCAGCTGACCATGTTTTGCCTCAGGCTCTAGCGAAGGCATGATTTTTCCACAGGCAGATAGTTTCTGTGATTGTGTGATGTCTGGAATTCTGGGGACTTTTCAGAGGGTATATAAATGCCTGGAGAGTTGGATTGTAGGTTATTGGGTGTAGGTTGTGATTAATTGCACAGTTGTGTGCAAAGAAGAAAAAATAAGAAGAGATTAGGTATCCTGATGACGAAGATCAACTTGCCCCAAGGAACTCAATGCCCCCAATCAGCAGGAACTCTAATTATAATGCCACCCCCTTACAAGCCCCTGAATTTATTCAGGGATCTCTTTCCTTTCCTTTCTACCCTTTTTTTCTCTCTTATTGTGTGTTAGGATGTTGAAAAGAGAAAAAAAAAGTAGTGGAGAAGGGTAGAAGAATGTAGAAAAACTCTCAAAGTAGCAAAAGACCAGCTACAGAGCCCAACCCTTCCTCCCTGTTTTCTATCAAGATCTAAGATGCTATGTTGCCATTGTTGTCTCCATTAGCATCTTTGTGGCTTTGTTGTATCATGCACTGTTTCATTTGACTTCCACTCCCACAGCCTCTTTTCTTCCCTTTCTCCTTTCTCTCTCTCTTTCCCATCTTCTTCAGTTTTCTGAGACAGACTTACTCTATAGCCCAGGCTGGTCTCAAACTTCGAGTGAGTCCTCCTGCCTCTACCTCTTGAGCATAGGCAATTATAGCTACAAGCCACCAGGTTCATTCATCTTGTTTCCTGAGCACTTCTTTTGCTGTTTTATTAAGGGAAATTGTGAATGTCAGAAGGGTATGAGGGCCGATCATCTGCATTAGCAGATCAGGCTAGGAGAAGGGAAAGGCTGGTGAGATAGAGACTCCAGAGATCCACTTCAGAGATCCATGCCTTGCCCATTGCACAGTTACTTCTTCCCGTGGGTTAAAGGGCTTCTGTACTGAAAGCTTCCTCTCCTAGCAGGAAAGCCTGAACTTCCCCAGGCCCCAGATCCTGTCCTATTAATCAGTTACAGAGCTGTGCCTTGGCCTGCCGGGCTGGTCCTGATGATACAAATCTGAGCTCGCAGAGGACAGGCTCTGTTTATAGTCATGCACTGTGTCCATGCAACTCCTGAGAGCAACATTCATATGCACATCCATTCTAAATTTATCATCATTATAAGAATTTCCAGCAGATGGCCATAAAGGGTCTTGAGAAAGCAAGGCCTGTTTTTTCTTCTTTCATTTACAGGAGGTCATCCTGTTGGCCAGCAAGTGCCATGTGAGACTGTATTGCCTTCTGTGGTACCCTCAAGTTAGGCCTGCCTCAAGCTCTCCATTCCTTCCTCTCTGCCCTCTTCTTACATGGCCCTTGTCACAATACTGTATTTTTTAACCTCACCCTTTCTTTGTTTATCTTTATGATTTCTATTTAGAAACCATGGGGATCTTTTAGAGAAATTTAATCATTACTGGGGGGGTATACAACTAAGAGAAGCTTCATGTACCTACAGCTTCAGTTTTCCCTGGTTGGCAGAGCCTAATGGGACTGGATCACTTCCTTGAGGGTCTCAAGCCCTGACATCCCCCTCTATAGTTCTAAAATTGACATCCATTCTTGCTCTCAATCTCTCTTATCAATATTTTATGATGGAGGGAACTTGATCTAAGGCCTCCTCCAGGATGGACTGTCACATTGCATTCCTTTAACTCAGAGAGAGAGGGGGGGGGATATAGCACATGTAAATCTTTTGCTTCTTTCCTTTTTATTTATTTATTTTTTACTAGATATTTTCTTTATTTACATGTCATATGATATCTCCTTTCCCAGTTTCTCCTCCAAAAACAAAAATCAAAAAACAAAAAACCCTGTTCCCTCCACACTCCCCCTGCAAATCTTAATACAAGGCCTGCAGATCTAGGAGTCTTAGGTGGGAGTTGCTGATAACAAGATGAATTCCTAGGCTCTTTCCTTAGGACTTAGCTTATTCACCTAGGCTGTGGCCCAGAAGGTTCTCAGAGGTGAAGTCATGCCACTAACAGCTAACACAATGCTGTTAAAATCACTACCTAGGTAAGTGCATGCACAGCACTTGGTCTTGCTATGTCCGGGTCATAGTGCCTTTATTATTTCCTTTTGGGAAAGGTCTTCAACTAGGAGCTGTTGAGTTGAAATCTGAGTGTTGATGCAGCTATTTCCTCTCTGGACTAGCCTTGGCATCATAGCTTTACATTTTTGAATCTTACAGTTTATATTTTCTAAAACTGGGAATATAGTATTTACCTTGCCTAAAGAACTGAGGCAGAAAGCAGAGAGAGTCTTGGGGATTGTATTAGGTGAAAAGTATCACATTTATGTTGGGAATTCCTAACCCGTCCTCTTCTTTACTGCAAATAGGTTAGCAATATAATTTGAGGCCCAACAGTCTTAGACTGGCTGTCTTCACCAATAATAAGCAATCATATTTGTATGTGATCATTTACACCCTTAATTCTCCAACATTTGGTAGTAATCCTGCATGAAACACAGAGGTTGTTATAAACAAATTTGACATGCATGTGTGAGTATTTGCATGCACTGCATGCGCATGTGCACACAGACACACAGACACACACAGACACACACACAGACACACACAGACACACACAGACACACAGACACACACACACACACACACACACACATACACACACACACACACACACACCACAGGATGCTTTATTGTAGGCAGTGACCCCTCTACTTGTCTTTGACCAATGTAAAGATAAACCCAACAGAATGTGTGAGCCTCTACTTTTTTTTTTTTTTTTAACATAGTCCTACTGATCACACTGATCTCAGCCTCTGCCTCAGGTACTAAATGTTCACACTGCTGTACTGGGTGTCCTATGGACTTCCCAGTTCTTTTTCCCAGGTCAGGACTCTTGACTGAGAGGTAAAACTCATGCACTGCAGCCTTGGGCTGTCCTTTCCAGCTTTCCACTTCCACTAGTTTACCAAGCCACCAATCTGGAGATGATTGCTTTTCCATATCCCATTTCCAACCCTAATGAAGCCAGACATCTCGTTCATGGAACATGGCTCTATGGGGGGATTGCTCTGAAGGAAAGAGAACTCTGCCTACCTAGAAGAATCTGGAACCTGTACCCAACAAATGATGGCCTCATTGCAGGGCAAGCCATGAATCAGCCTGAATTGCTTTTCTCTTTGATGTTTCTACAGGCTCACTTGCCAAAGCAAAAGTTACTCTGAGAGAAAACATTCTCCAGCATTTTGATCACACCGATAAACAGGTGAGACAAATCAGTCTGGATATTCTCTACACTTTCAATGCTTTGTTTCTGAATAACAATATAAAAAAGTCCCTGAAGCAATACTATTTTGAGACTAATTTCCAGTGGTTCCTAGCAGGGAAATCACTCCCTTTTTCCTACAGCAATGTTCTTTTTAGTCTGAAAAAGAAATGGCTTGGGGGAAGAAGGTACCATTTGTTCTTCAAACATTGAGAAGATCTTTGAGGAGGAATTCTTCAGTCCTTCGGTAGCCACAGAGGGTGGAGCAGGGAGCAACAAGTACAGGAGGCTGAGAGACTTGGGGTGGGAAACAGAATACTCAGCAGTTCCCAGCCATGCTGTGCAGTAGAAAAAGCCCTTGGGAATGCCTTACACATTTCAATTCCAACATCTCTCTGATTTAACTTGCTTAGTGTAGGACCTGGGAAGCTATAGCTATGTAGAACCCTCTTCTATACCTCAGAAATCAGAATGGCCGCAGTTGAAATGTGAGAAGCTATTTAAAAACTGGCCCCTGTGATTCTGGGACAGCCTGGTATCTGCATACATGGGCAGTTTTCAAAGAGATAGCTTTACTTGCAGATACTCTGTAAAGGCTTTTTGTTTCGTTTGGGTTTTATTTTTGTTTTGTTTTTTGTTTTGTTTTGGAATGGAGTGTTCTGTCACATGCTAGAAGACACAGCTCTAGTGGATATTCTTATATGTAAAGCTTGAGGATGAAGCTGCATGTCACTCAAGGGTGAAGCTGCATGTGAGATCTAGAGACCTTACCTGACTTTTCATTGACATGTACAGGCTTCCTTCTTGTTCCCAGAACTCTATTATAAAGTCATGTTCAAGTTGATGGGCAAGGGGAATAGAGGACTTATGCTTTGTTAGAAAGGAAGTAGTAGTAGACAGGTGGTGGTAGCCTTTAGCCCCCCCCCAAACTCTTATGTGTTTTGGTCTGTCAATCCTGCAAGTTAATTCTGGCTTTATTATACTAGCAGTTTTGTATTTACAGTCTTTCATCATGATTCAAGCACAGTGCACTTCAACTCTGTGTTCACATTTAACCACCATAGTCATCTGACATTCCATCTTTCCTGAAGTTGCTTTCATTGCCCCTGTCGAGTGTGGATTGTGGTGGAAGAATGGACCAAAGGACAATCAAGAAATTACCTCTGTGCACTCAAAGCCTAGGAACAGTATGCAATGGGGCCAGGTTCTAGGTGAGGACTTTGGATTTAGGTTGGGGTTAGAAATCCCTGGGTATTTGGAGGTTGCCACACCTAGCATGCCTAGAGGTGCTGACTGTTCATGGTTGATAATGAAATATGCACATCTTTATCTAGCACAGAGAAGCAATGAAGTCTCATGATGCTAGGTGACAGGTAGCTTAATTCATTTAACTTCAGGGGTGTGAAATATTTTACAAGAAAAGAGCAAGGCTAAGGCAAGATCACAAGTTCAAGTGCATCATGGGCTGAGGGAGCTGGTCTGAGTCTGCCTCAGCTGGGGAACTTATTAAGACATTGTTTCAAATTTTTATATATAAATATGTACATGTATATATATGTATAATTGGAAATTAGAAAAAATAATCCTTAAATCCTAAGATCTTTATTTGGCCAAAGTTATTTTTCTTTTTATCCATGGGTCAGTAATAGTTCAATTGTCAAGTTTTTCCTTTGTGATACTGAGATAACAGTATATAATAAGGATGTTGAAAAAGGTGACGTTATTCATTGCTCTGTAAATGATAGAAGTTGCAGGGCTGTGAGAAGATTCTGTTCCCTACATGTCTGGTGTGGCATCTGAATCGAAGTAATTCATAAAATGTTTTGTATCTTTAATTTCAGATACAAATTAGTCTAAGTTGTTATTTGTGTCATTACAAAGGGATGCCTTACATTAAAGGATTGGAAAAAGGATGGAGTAGCTGAGGTTAGGAATAGAAGATCACTTGAAGAAATTTTCTGTGAAGATATGCAGGAATGGAGAGCATCTCTTGTGGTAGAGACAGCAGATAGTTGGTTCAGACTGAAGAAGTAATCTTTGCATGAGTAAGATTTGTACAGTAAGAAGATGGGCTGAATTCAGCAGTTTGGGGGACACTGAACTGGCAAAGGTCATTTTGTATTTGGGTTCTTCACATCAAACAAGAAGAAAAGACAAGAGTGGGGGGGCTCTTGCAGGATTTTGACAATGAGAGCTGTTGATTCTAACAAAATAGAAATTGACATAGAAACACATAAAACTGCTTTTGTAAAAACCTCAGCTGCCTATGAATAGAGTAGAAGAGACAGTGCTAAGCTGTGTATCGAAAAATCTAGTACTATACCCAATATAATGATGTCACCTAAAAGTGTGATTTACCTTTAGAAGTCATCATCTCTATGGCTCTTGTTAAATATCTTGCTACAGGATTTTAAGATGCAGCCATGGTTGAAAACCATTGTTATATTCTTCAAGTGATTAACTCAATGGTGCTTGCTACAAATGATTAAAACCGTCAATTCTCTAGTCACTAATGTATCACTGTGCAGATGAAAGGATGACTGCCCATCTGAGTCTCTACTAGATAGTTGTGCAGGCCATTTTCTGATGGGAACCCTCTTATCAGAGAGAGCAATGGACCTTCCTCTCATCTGCTGAGATTGTGTGCTGAAAGCCCCATGTGTAATTGCAGATTTGTCTATTTCTCCCTTTAATTATGACAAGTTTTTGTCTTATGTATTTGAGACTGTTATCGGACTGAGAGGCATTCATGACTGCTATATTCCTCTGAAAAATTGACTCTTTCACAAAACCAATTCTCTTTGTGAATTAAAAATCTGTGTTTTAAAATCAGCACCTGCTATTAATATATACACTCCAGTCTTCGTATGCTTAGTGAGAAATACTTCGTCAGCCATTTAGTTTCAATCCTTCTGTGCCTTTACCTCTAAAGCCTATTTCCTACAGACAGTAGATGGTTGGATTTTGCTTCTTTATCCATTCTGATCATCTGGCTATTTAGTTGAATATGATATAATTATCAACCTGGCTGTTTCCACCTGTAACACTGTATTATTTTTTGATTAGTTCTTGTTCTTATGGTGTTTTTTCTTTCCTGAATTATTTTGAGTTAACAGTATTTTACAGAAGTCATTTGGAATTCATTTCATTGGCTCTTTAGCTACCCCTCTTTATATGATTGGGTTTTGTAGTTTTGTTTTTGTTTTTGTTTGTTTTCTTGGTGGTGGTTTTCAACACACATATTTTGTTTTTAGGGGAATTTGGAAATGTCTGGGCACCCTTTTGGTTGTCACATTGAACGGTGCTACTGGCATCTAGTGGGGAGAGGCCAGAGACACTATACAATGTCCTAAAAGAGCAATAGTGGTGAAGTTGAGAAATATTGTTCCATGAATTACAACACACCTTTTAAAATTTCATAAATTGCCTAAATTTACTATTTATTTCATGAAAATAAGTTTGAAATTGTACAGGTAAAGGTACTCTTGCATTTTTTCATACTATGGACACTTAATTTTTTATTGGAATTTTCTTTATTTACATTTCAGATGTTATCCCCTTTCCTGGTTTCCCACCCTCTTGGAAACCCCCTATCTCTGAAGTCTAACTTCTTGAGTTCTTTGTATATATTGGATATTAGCTCTCTATAGGTCTGTTTACAATATGTCATACAAGTGGGATTGTGCAATGTTTTTCCTTCTGTAACCAACTTACAATGTCTTTTAGGTCTCTTCATGGCATTAGAAGTAGTATTACTTTTATTCTTTGTAAAAGGTTAGCTAACACTCCATTGTGTATATGCTGTACTTCATGTGTCTATCCATACTCATTTGGGATATTTCTGTATAGTTGTGATTGTGACTACGGCAACAAATAAAGGAGTTGGCACTTCCCATCATTCCCAACATAGAACAAAAGTTCTAATTTCTGCACAAATGTAGTGGTACTTGTCTTTTAAATTAAGTAGCTATCCTAAGAAGTCTTCAGTGACATCACACTGTGGTCTGAGTTTGTGTTCCCTTCTTGGTTGGCCATGCTGAATGTCCTTCTATATATCCATTAATCAATCTCAATGACTTTCTTTAGAGAAATGCCATTCACACCCTTTACCCTTTTAAGTTGTTTTCAGAAACATGTGTAGCTATTTGATAGTAGGCCCATTATGTATTTTAGAAATTAATCTCTTACCTGATGAATGGTTTGTAAATACTTTCTAATACTGTTGAGTTTTCTCTGCTTTGCTTTTCCCCCTCTATGAATATTTTTCTTGTTTGGCAGAGCTTCATGAGCAGAGAATGCATATTTGTCAAAATGCAGGAGATTTTTTTAAAACTTACTTTGTCTCTTCAGGTTCCATCTGCCTTCTGTTGGCATCTCCACTAAGGTCATCCTCATTGAGTCACGATAGCCTCTCACATCCCAGGTGTCTGGGACTTTCTGGAGGTTCTATCCCCTCCCCAACTCCACTGCAGCTGCATCTTCCATTCATTCTCCTGGCCCTCTGGGCTTCTCTCCTGCAACCCCCCCTATCTGCCCCTCCCCCTTTCCTCCTCCAGTGGATAGACAGGGCCCTCAGTAGATGGACGGGGCCACCTATCCAACTTCAAATTTTTGACCCAGAATTGTTCCTGTTTAAAGGAAATGCCAGACAAAAATGGAGCAGAGACTGAAGGACAGGCCCTCAAGTGACCAGCCCAACTTGGGATCTATCCTATGGGTGGACAATAAACCCCGACACTATTACTGATGCCAGGGTGTGCTTGCAGACAGGGGCCTAGCATAGCTGTTCTCTGAGAGTCTCTATCAGTGGCTGGCTGAGACAGATGCAGATATAGATACAGCTAAAGCTACAGATGCAGATACAGATACAGATACAGATACAGCTAGATACAGGTACAGGTACAGGTACAGTTACAGATACAGGTACAGGTACAGGTACAGCTACAGATACAGATACAGCTAGATACAGCTATAGATACAGCTACAGCTACAGCTAGATACAGCTACAGGTACAGGTACAGGTACAGGTACAGATACAGATACAGATACAGATACAGATACAGATACAGCTAGATACAGCTATAGATACAGCTACATACAGCTACAGCTAGTTATAGCTGCAGATACAACTACAGATACAGATGCAGACAGCTACAGCTACAGCTATAGCTACAGCTACATCTACATCTACATCTACAGGTACAGGTACAGGTACAGATACAGATACAGATACTTAAAGCCAACCATTGGGCTGAGGTCAGGGACTCCTATGGAAAAGTTAGAAGAAGGATTGAAGGAGCTGAAGGGGTTGGCAACCCTATTGAAAGACCAACAGTGTCAACTGACCCAGACCCCTGGGAGCTCCCAGAGACTAAACCACCAACCAAAGAGTATACATGGGCTGGTCCATGGCCCTTGGCACATCTGAAGCCAGAGCATTGTCTGGCTTCAGTGGGAGAGGATATGCCTAATTCTGTAGTGACTTGATGCCCCAGAGAAGAGGATGCTGTGGGGGAGGAGGTGGGGTTGGGTGGGTGCATGAGGGGGATGGGTGAACACCCTCTCAGAGGCAAAGGGGATGGGAGATGGGGTGAAGAATTCTGGGAGGGGGTACCGGGAAGAGAGGTAACATTTGGAATGTAAATTAATAAAACAATTTAATAAAAAAGTTACTTTGTTTTTAATTGCTCATGTCTCCCTTTCACTCCCTCCTGATTTTGTTATTTTGTTTGTAAGGATAGCATGTTAGGGGTGTCACATCAGTCAGAAAAGTGGTCCTTGATCATTTTCATAATGTTCCGGCTGTTCTTTAGTTTGGATCATTTCTATTTACTTATCTGTGGACTTTTCTTTTCCCTTCAGTATATGGCTCAGTGCTTTTGGTGGCTGCTCTGTTGGTCAACAGCTTTATTGAGGGAGAGATGAAACACAACAAAGTATTCTCACACAATATGTATATATTGCTAGATTCTGCCATCCAAGCATACCCACCCAGGAAACTACCACTACGGGTGAAATAACACACAAAATGGTCAATCCCCAAGGCTTTCTTAGATTCATCATCATGCCTTTTATCCCCTATCCGCCCACAGGGAAAACATTGATATGTTTTCAGTCACTAGTGATGAGTCCCCAATTTTAAAATTTTATAAAAATGGCATGAGATGGTTTTCTCTTCTTGTCTATGCCTTTCTCTTACATAGTTTTATAGAATCCTCCCATATAGTGTGTGGCTGCTTCAGTTACTTGTCATGTGCAGTAACACTACTTTGCAAGAATGAATAAATCATAGCCTGTTCATGTGTTCATCCCTTAAACACTCAGTTACTTATAGTTTGTGGCTATTCCACATGAAGCTGCTAGCAACATACTCAAGTCCTTGAGTGAAAACATGCTTTTATTTTTCATCATCATTCACTAGAACTGTGTGCACCCCCCTCCCCCCGTTAAGTGTGTTTTTCAGAAATAGCAAAAATGTTGGCCAAAGTGATTGGAGGTTTTTTTCACCAGTCAGCAGTATATGAGAGCTTTGGTTGCTCTATAGCCCCACTGTCATTTGTTATTGGAATGGTCATTATTTTTAATTTTAGTGATTCTAGTTGACATATAACACTATCTCATTGTGGCTTAAATTTGCATTTCTTTAACAGCTAATGAGGCTGAGCTCCCAGAATGTGCTCTCTGCATTTCATATATCATTTTGCTGAATTGTTGGCTTCCGTATTTTGCTATTTTTCATTATTTTGTTTCTTATTATTGAGTTTTGAGAGTTCATTGTGCATTCTGATACAAGTCTTTTATCAAAATCTGTGTTTCAAGTGTTCTCTTGTAGTTAGTACTTTGTCTTGATATTCTTGTAACAGGAGTGTCATTGAAAGGTAGTTGTTTTATAATTTTGATAAACACCAATTTATCTATTTTTTCTTTTTTGGATTTTTATTTATACGCCAATGCTAAGGTAAATAAAAATAATTTTAGATTTTATTCTTATGCCCCATTTTTATATGTTTCAGTCTTTATGCTTAAATTTATAGGACCAATGGACAGAAATCAATTGCCTACTTAATAAGAGCATGTTGAAGTCTAATGATGTAATCACCTTTGTAGGGAAGACTATCTCTCTGAGATCCCTTTACAGTTTGTCTACAATACAGTGATAATCTACGTGAGATCTCTCCCTGGATGATCTAACACAGTCTGTGAGTGTGTCTGCCATGTTCTACAAGCTGAACTGCTTCATTATTATAGCTTTATGCTATAGTTTGGGGCTGGAATCCCTCTCAACCACTCATGTGTCAAATAAAACTTTGCTTACAGCTTAGAAATAGGAGGCAGTGGAAACCTTTAAGGGGTAAAACCCTTTGAGAGGTTTAAAGTCATTGTATAGGGTACCACTCTGAAAAGGCTGGATGCCTGTCTCTTCCTCTGCAGCTTTGCTTTACCATGAATCTTATACCATAGTGGGCTACCTTACTAAAGATCCCAAAATAATGTGCAACATTGGTCATGGACTTTAGCTTTCAAAATTGTGACCTACAATAAACTCTTCATATATTTAACTTGATTGTATCAGTTATTTTCTTATAGCAACAGAAATCTGAATTCTATACCTTATAATACATTTTGGGACCTGGAAGTGTAAACCATTCAATTGTATTCTTTTCAAAAATTATTTTGGTATTTTATAATCGTTAACTTCTTATATAAATTTTAGATCTTCTCTCAACTGAGCTATTTTTATGAAATTCCACAATTAAATTTTTACTTCAAACCTTCTACAATACTTTGGGTAGGCTCATTTGAATCTATAGATTGTTTTAAAGAGAATTAACATTATAACAGCATGTGTCTTCCAACCCATGAAGCAGCATCTTCATTTGTTTAGGTCTTCTTCAGTTTCTCTCAGCCAAATTTTATATTTTATGGTGTAAAGGCATTAGAAATATTGATTGAGGTTTATCTATAAGAATTCCACATTTTAGATGCTACTGTGAATTATATTATTTTAGAATTAAAAAAATGGTTACTTATTGCTAGCAAATGCAATACAATTGATTTTTTTAATACTGAGCATATAGCCTCAAATGTAATTGTTTTAGTAACTTTTTCCATTGCCTCTGTAGGATTTTCTCTGTGATCCTGTTAACTCTACCCAGTGACTATGGAATGATTGCCCCTGGTTTATAAACTTTCAGATTTATGATGGTCCACAAGTTATATACAGTAATTGAGTGGATACTGTGCTATGTGCTTTGTATTCCTCTTTTTACCAGACTCTGTGGAATAGGGAGCCACAGATTCGAGCCAGCCATAGCATCCCATGGATTAATAGTCAATGCTCTACTTTGTTACTAAGCTGTAGTGTTTAAATACTTATATTAGTGACTTGTTTACTTGTTTGTTTGTTTATTTTGTCTTTTCTTTTGAGACAGCATTTCTCTGTAACTCTACTCTAGCTGTCTGACTGTTTACTCTGTAAACCAGGCTGGCCTTAAACTTACAGATATCCTCTTGCCTCTTGCCTCCTGAGTGCTGGGATTAAATGCATATGCCCCCACCACAGACATTATCAGGTTCTTATATTGTCAGTTTACAACCATAGTATTAACACATGCAACCTTGTCCTAAGTTGAGAAGTATCTGCAATTTATTTCAGATAACTTAAATTTTCAATCTTGTAATTTCATGTTTTTTAATAGTCCTTTTTATGAGAGCCTTTCTGTTTTTAACTACTTGGTGAATGCAGTTCTTTATTTCTTTGAGCACAGTTATAATAAATGATTTAAAGTAATTTTTCCTTAAATGTCAACATCCACTCTGTAACCTCAGGGTCTGTCTCCATTTTGTTGCATTTAAATGTGTCTCATGATTTCAGGTTTTATCTAGGATAGTCTGTAATATACCCAGTAGGTACTTTAGAATATGATTTTCTGCCTTTTTAGAAAGTTTTCACATATGCGTGTGTGTGTATTTGTGTATGTATATATATTGTGTGTGTGCTTTTTTAAAAGATGCATTTTAATATTTTTAACTGTGTGTCTGAGTCTGTGTCTGTGTCCAGTATGAATATGGGCATGTAAATGCAGTACCTATGGATGCTGTAGGCATAGAATCCAGGGGGCTGGACTTGTCTTGTATGTGATTGTGAGCTGCTTGATATGAGTGCAGACAGTCAAACTCAGGTCCTCTGCAAGAGCAGCATGTGCTTTTAACTGACAAGTCATCTCTCCAGCCCCAGATTTGTTGGATTTTAGAACAGAAAATGTAACTTGTTGGACTGAGCAACAACTATCTCACCTCAGCTGGGTTTCCTCTTGTCTATCTCATATTTGCATAGCTTAAGAGACATAGTTTTAAAAATACAGATATAGATCTCCTCAAATTTCCTCTTATTTTAGAGTTAAAGTTTTTTGAGAATTTAATCCATGAATGCTGTATTTAAATAATTCCCATCTCTCTCTTGCTCTGCATATTTTTCTTGTGCTCCCTCCCTCTTAAATTCATGACCTTTTCTTTAATTCTCTCTCTCTCTCTCTCTCTCTCTCTCTCTCTCTCTCTCTCTCTCTCTCTTTCTCTCTCTCTCTCACACACACACACACAGGAGGAGGTGGGAAGAGAGGGAGAAAGAAAGAGAAATATAATCTGCAGAGTTTCTTGTATGTATATGTATTTAGGGCTGACCACTTGGGATTGGATTACCTATTAGGGGCTCATCCCTGAAGGAGGCCTTATCTCTTAGCATCCATTAATTATCTATAATTCTTCATCTGGGGATGGGGAATTTCAAAATTTCCTTCATCCATGACAGCATACCAGTTGGCATTGTGATCATGTAGGTCTTGTTTAGACCTAAACACTATGGTTATATTGCTGAGATTTCATAGAGGCAGCTTCCCTGTCATACACAGAAAGAAGACTATCTCACAGGAGACACTATGGTCCCTATGGCTCTTACAGTGTGTCTGTCCCCTCTCCTGTGATGGTCCCTGAGTCTTAGGTATAGTGTTTGTATTGTAGATGTATTCTTTGGGGCTGGGTACCCCATGGTCAGTAGTGCTTTACATGGTGAGTAGTGGATTTCTCTAATGGTTGTAAAAAGAAGGAGCTCCATTGATGAGGAATAAGATTTACAGTTGCCTGTGGATCTCAGGATAACTATTTAGAATGAAGTTGGGGGTTATACTGGTATAGGAAATTTGTAGTAGTGCATTATCCTGCAGGGCTCAGCCATGGATAGTTGGCTGGGTTTACAGTACTAGACATGAATTATCTCCTTTTAAGTGTGCTTTAAGCCCAAATAGATGGCTACTGGTATCACAAAGTAATAATTGCCACCATTTTGGCTAGGTTGGCTGACCACTGAGTTCTTAGGGTCTGTTTATCTCTGCCCCCACAATACTACCTCTGCTGCATTACAAGCACACATAGCTTTGTTTGGATTTTCACTGGAGTGTCAGAAATTTAATCTTGGTTCACATGCTTGCACATCATGTACTCTTATCCACTGAATCCTTGCTCTAGTCCCTCTACTTACCTTCTTGAAAGCTCTATCATCAGTATGATGCAAAGTTTCCTTTGGATTGATACTGTTCTAGCCTGGGTCCCAGATTAAACATGAGTAAAACATATCAGAGCACAAATTTGTGATATTTCAAACACAGCCTGCTCTGCAGCATGTACTAGAGCTTTCTAGCCAAACCCAAGATAGGTTAACAAATTCACAACACACCTACAAATTTAAGAGAGAAATACTTGTCTTCCTGTGGACCTGAGCCTGTGATTTTTCATTACACAGCGTTTGCTGACCACTACAAAGCTATGTTATTTTTCTCTCATTGTATCTCAGTTTATATCTGCCCATCTTGTTTTCATCAGTAAACGCTGGGCACCTACCTGTCCATCAGAAGTGTCAGTGTGGCTGCTGAGTTAGGATTACATTTACTTACAGGATTTCTCCACTTCAGATAGTGTTTATTTCATGCTGACAATGGGAGAAAGGCAGCCAGTTAATCTTGACACAATTGAATTCAGAAATGCCTCAGATCTAATTTTACTTCTCCATTCCCCAGTTACTCTTTCTGCTTCCTTCAGTTGTGTATGTTTCAAATCATTCCCAGTGTTTACTTTTAATTTCTACTCCACTTTAATTATTTAATGGGTGACATCTGGGTAGCACCTGTCATTCATCGAATTTACTGAATGGTTTGCTTTCTGCTTATGAAATGTCAAAAGTATTTGATCTGCTGATTCATGGGCACTACTATTCTTCGGGATGCAGACCACAGAACCTAGCCTTCCTTCTCTTTCTGAGTACTTGGAAGGGACGGGATTCTTGGAGGTGAGCAGAGTACTGCAAATATATAACATATAACTGTACATAAGCAGTGACTTGCAAGTAAAAAAATTCCTAGTTGTTCACCTGCTGATTGTGTACAAACATGTGGAGTTCAAAGGCATCATGGCATGCTCAATAACTGGTGTTAGGGATCAATGCAATGAGGGATTAGTGTTTGATTGGAACCCTTGCTCATCCACTGTACAATCTAAAAAACATAGTTTGCTCTTCTTACCCTAACCCTGCCTACAAGAAGAAAATTCTGTGTTAATACATCATCTCTCACTGTCTGTGCATTTCTAGGTACCTACCCACGAGTGTCTCCCAAAGGCTCAGCTTTTTTACCTTATATGGACAAAAATCCCAGCTTCTAGCTCACACATCATCACCCCCTGCCCAAACCTCATAAGCCTCCCTTGTTTTATCCTGGGGAAGTGACTTCACTGACTTCTACCCATGAGATCAGTGAACTTGTTGGAGATCTGCCTCTCAGTAAAACTGCCTTTATACTTTGGGCTTGAAATTGGCTCATTTCATTGCCATGAAAAACCTATTAATCAGTATTTTTCCAAGCTAAAGCATATCTCTTTTAGCAGTTAAGTCCACTGGTTAGGAAAATGAAAATGTGAGTCTGTGAATTATATCTACTTGCACACTAGAGACCTAGTTTTAGAAGCCATTTTTAGCTTTGAATCATGGGAGGTAGATTTCACAAAGGGGAAAAGACCATACATGAGCAGAAGATGCTTCTAAAAGTCTCAGAACAATAATAGTGATAAGAGTTTATCAACATCATTCCAAGCATTTGTGTTATATTTTGTAGTTTTATAATTTAGGACAAATCCATTTTGTGGGGTTTTCTACCCAATCCTATTTTGGAGGCCTCAGTTTCCTCTTTAAATTGAGTTAGTTGTTTCAGTGAGGCAACCCTTTATCACCTTGCCATCTAAAGCACTGGGTGTACCTGAAATTATGTTAGAGTTAAACTCAATGTGGTTGTGTATCTCTTTCCTCTGATCTGCATTATTCATACCTGGGGTGGTGTTTTTTAAGACTCAGGAAGTAAATCAACTTAGAAGTTTCAGGAAGCTCCTGAAATTGAGAAGATTCACAAGGCTCCTCTCCAAGACTACATTAAGTAGTGATGGTTGCAGAGAAGAGATTCGAACTGACAGACTCCCTTAAAATTATAGAGGGAGCTCCAGGGGCAGAGCTCCCAGGAAGCATAACCTATGTTGGCAATGTACTTCTTGATGACATAGCTACCCTTAAGTCAGTGTGCTTCTGTAAGAAACCCCTGACCCTATGAGTGACCTGGGTAGACTGACCTGTTTAACTGATTGAGGCTTAGGTGGAATATTTCCTTTGACCCATCCTTGTCTAGGATGAAGAGACATTTCTTCATATCTACTCATGAAAAGTCATATAACATAGGTTCTCAATTTTTAAAAATCTTCTGTAATATTATGAAGGGCCCAATACCCTCTCAATACTGCATATGATACTTATTGAGACTTCTGAATTGATGGTGCCAGAGATCCATGCTTTTGTAATAAGTACTGGAAAAATGGCCACTAAGCAGGTTTTGAGATTACACCTGCCATTTAAACCTTCACAAGAATCAGTGTAGAAGATTAGTTAGCTAGTGTAGCACCATCAGAAGAGAATTTGTCTATAGAAGCAAACAGATTGAGGACAGGAATGAAGCCAGGAAAATGGTGGTCTGGGGTCTATTTGATGGAGTTGCAAAAAGAAAGGAGAACACAGCAGTTAGGGGATGCAGGGAGTTGTTTTTTTGGCTCTAGAAGGTTCTTTGGAGCCAAGCAGCAGGGTTTCCTGATAGATAGGAACAGTCTGCCCTGGAACAGGCTACAGCTGAGCTTGGAAGCTGACACAAAGGAAGTAGCAGGAACCAGCAAGGGGCCTCTTGCCTGGGCTTCCAGTACCTACTCCTGGCCATGCACAATCTGTTCTGTTCTCCAGAGCAGCTTCCATGAACACTACAAAGCTTACATCCAACAATGGCCTCCTCAACATGTTTCTATCACATCAACAATGAAGCTCACTGCAGGCCTTCCCCTCCTAACATCTGTCCTGTCCACAGCTTTGCTTCCTCTATGTCTCCACTGCTTTTCAGCTGCTAACGTCTTGTCTTTGATCACTTGACAGATTGTTTAATCTCCTGTCTTGGCCCTAGAATCGGGTTCTTCCCTCAAGGAAGTATGACCTTTCAGATTTTAACATTGCCTATTTTGTTGCCTTTTCTAGGTCTCTACCCAATTGTTATGTCATCAGAGTATCTATCACTGCCTATACTTTGATATGCCTTTATCTTTTCTCAGAGCAGATACAACTGCTTCATTTTGTATATATGGTTATTTCTTCTTAGGCTATCTATCATTGGAGTTTAGGCTTCTTGAGCACAAGACACTTGTTTGAATCCCTGCTGAATTCCAGTCTCAGGTACAATTCCTGGTGTGGTGTGTTGCATATTCTTTAAACAGAGGAGTTAATGAGTTAATGACTTCATTGCCTCATTGTAAGGTGTGTGTGTGTGTGTGTGTGTTTTCCATCACTGTGAAAAAATACCAAAGATAAACCAGCTTAAAGGATGAAAGATGCTTTCTGGCTTTCAGTTTTAGAGGTTTCTCTTTGTGTTTGACTCAGTTGTCCCTTTGGAATTACAATGAGCTAGAATATCAATACCATGGTGATAGAAGTAAGTGGCAGAAGAATGTGCTCATAGCAGAAAGGAAGAAAAGAGAGAAAGGGCCTGCATTCTTCAACCCCATTCAATGGCACTTGTGTCCAATGACCTCCTTTCTCCATCAAGTTTCTACCTTCTAAGGTCTCTACTTCCTACCAATGTCTCCATCATGTGGGCATCAAGCCTTCAGTACATAAGCTTTTGGGTGGATATTTAACATCCAAGTCATAATATAAGGCTACCCACTACCTGCATTTGGTAATACTTAGTTTATTGGAGCTTCATTTAGCCGGTTGAGTAGTAGTCAAGTTTGTTTATATCTCCACAGAGTGAACTAAAATGGGATCTTTGAAATGATAGCTGGGGATAAGTAAGACCAAATTACTGAAACAAATATTAACAGTAGAAATTGTTTTTTAAAAACAATTGTTTTTCAAAAACTGTGCATTTGTGTTTTTTCAACCTGTCATATAATTTAACTGGTTGAACATGTGCTTCTGCTCTATACTTTCTTAGGACATCCAGTGGGCTCAAAGTCCCAGGGACATGGCAGTGATATGGCAAAAAAGCTTATGATCCAATATGGAAAAAGACTTTTTTCCCTTCTGATCACAACAAGATGGAAGCTGCAGCATCTAGATGACCAAGATTGGTCAGATTAGTTCAAGATCTCATAAAAAGCTTGGCTCTCAAAGGAAAACAAAATATATAAAGTTATCAGTTCAATCTAAAAACCTACAGAGAGTTGAGAAAGAACATTGGCCCTTGCTCTCTAAATGGCATGGAGTTTAACCTTATTGAAGGAACTTGAGTTACAAAATTGTGTAATAAATATCCTTTTACCACCTTTGTCTTTTCAAGGTGCACCATGTAATCACTGGGATTGTTAAGCCTTTTAACAAGGTAAAAGATATTAAAATAATTTGTCTTGGTTTTTGTACTTTCTCAGAGTTGTAAACATCATAGAACAGAGTCTGCCAGTCTTTTATTGGGCTTCCCGGATGAATGCATTTGATAGAGGCAACACAGTGTAACTAAACAAGATGCCTACAGAATCTGGACTCTCCCGTGTCTCATGGTATTTGCCAGAATTGATCCTAGAGCTAACTCAGAGGCAGTCTCACCCACTGGGCATATGGGCAGACTAATTAAGCTGCTGAAATCTTTGGAGTGTTGTCACCAGCCCTTTACCTCATGCGACCACAGAAGGATGAAAGCTCACCCAGAGGCAGCCAGGGTCACGAGACTTATGCCAAGACTCTCTTCGTTTCCTTCCTCCAATGGTGATGTCACTTCTTGGGGTGTCTGTGGAGGCACCCCAGCGGATGGGTTCCCTGTTGTCTGCTATCGTGCTGAACACTTGATCGGTTTAGGAGTCAGGGTGGATCCCATATGCTTTACCTCTAACAGCTAAGTTAGAAGCCATAGATATAACTTCATCAAAGTCCCATCGAAGACTGCTCAGGCAGCCCTGGAATAGAGCAAGTTTGCACAGAAGCAGACTGCCAGTGTCAGTGTTTGGGCAGAATCCTGCCCTCTGTGGACTGGCTGGCTTCTGAAAGTGATGAAATGAGAGCATTCTCAGGTAATTTTTTTGAAAAGTCACTAATAAACCAGTGATATAAGAGGAAGAAGGGCAATACTTTTCAATCACGTACAGTCTACATAATGACACCTGTCTCTATCCCTCAGATTAGATTGCACAGGCAGACTCCTCTTGCTGAGAAAAAAAAAAAAAAAAACAATTCCTCTCAGTCCTATCTGCTCCACGTGTCCACTCTTTCTGTTGTGCAGTCTCCAACTTCATAATGCAGACAGCGATACTCTATCTTTACCCTACTGTGTTAAACATTGGTGCCCAGGTATCAAAGGCAAATAGAGGGATGCATAGCAGGAAGGTGGCTCTTAGCTCCTCTCTCTGCTGTGTTTCCCAAGGCTTCTGCCATACCATGGATTGATATTACCTCCCATTTGCAGCAAGGTACCAGTCTTCTAAGGGGGATCCTGGGATTCTCTCTTCCACACTGTAATTCACACTGCATGCTATCACTGGGCTAATGTTCTGAGAACATCACTCTAACAGAGTCACTCAAACTCCTTGAGCCTCCGTTTCCTCATTGAAAAATGGATATGTTTGTTTTCCCTGCTTGCCTACCTGATATCGTTGTAGAAAGCATCAGAAAAGACCATGGCAGGAAGTGCTTTGCAAAGAGAATCATGCTGTGTATACGGAGATAAACCTACTCATCTTGGAAATGTGGCCTTCCTATCTCCTACTGCCTACCATGGCAGGTGCACACAACTGAGCTTGGTGTTCAAGGCTTCCATGAGCAAGCATGTTCCAAATGCTTGTCCTTCATTTCTGGATAACCTTGGTTGTCTTTCCCTTCCCCACCTGTGCTTTTGTGAAACTTTCCCCAAGTGTTGCTAATCTCAGGGATCTTTTCATCTGAGGTGTTGTAGGCTCTGTAGCTAGAAAAAGTGGTTCAGTGTGGTTACACATTTAAAAACCTCAGGACAGTTTGAAAGTACTCCATCCATTGTTGATTGAATCACATTGGAATGAAGTCAGAAAGGCTGTGTTCAGTTACATATTCCAATGACTCTAATGGATGTCTAGGGTGAGGAGTGCCTAGTTTAGGCCTTCCATTTAGCACTGAGTTGCTTTTCTTTTTAGAGTACAATGTTACTCCTCAATTACTCTCAGATTTTTATGGACCAGAGGCCCTTCTTCATCTCCTTTGTTCCATAGTACTTTCTGGCTCTTCCAACACAGCTAGATTCCATACATGGGACTTAACAAATCGGCACAAGCACATGTCAGTGTGTTTGTCTTCCCCATCCATCCCTCATTCTGTCCTCCAACTCTGAAGTCAGCATCAGTTATTTCTGTGGGTTGGGCCAATCATGAGCCTCATTGGTGCTTACCAATGGGGATTCAAATCTATTGTGTTTGCTTGTGAGATCAGTAGGGATTCCAGCAGGAGGCTCCTTTGGGCAGCCTTTCTTAGGGGCAGGGACCATTGGTTGGGCTCAGAGTTCAGAAACAACAGAAGTAAAATTTTAGAACTAGTCACCCAGAATGATAGTAGGAGATAGAATGATGCATTTTCATGGACAACCAAGTCAAAACCATGGTTTTGTTGGGTATGTGTGTTTAAGGCCAGATGCTCAAGAAA
Source organism: Mastomys coucha (assembly GCF_008632895.1). Taxonomy (NCBI): domain Eukaryota; kingdom Metazoa; phylum Chordata; class Mammalia; order Rodentia; family Muridae; genus Mastomys; species Mastomys coucha. Next base: position 28,019,006 of record NW_022196912.1, read on the forward strand.
AGAGTCTCTTAGTGATGGCAGAGCAGTTTATTGAACTGCTGTTCTCTGACCTTCCCTGATGCACTAAACCCACTGTTCCTGCTTGACGCAGGAAGCTTATATGGGGTTTTTACAAATCCTGTGGACTGGAGGGTTTCAATTATGGGAGGGAGCTATGAGCTCTTGGACCTCAAGAATGGAATTATTGTTAACAGACATGTTTACAGTTACTCTTAGATACTGCTCACATACTACACAGAAGTGGTTTTTCCACCCACTCCCTCTGCCCTTTTGTGTTTTGAGGCTTCTCTTATTGTGGCCACTTAGCCTCATTTACTTAGCAACAGCAGGTGGCTTATAATATTCATAGAATGTGCCTGTTCATTTTTGTTATTCTTAACACATTTTAAAAAATATATTTGATTTATTCTATGTGTGCAGCTTCTGAGTACATGTATGAGTTACAGTGTGTGTGTGTGTGTGTGTGTGTGTGTGTGTGTGTGTGTGTGTGTAAGTATGCATGTGGAGGTCAGTGAACAATTTATGGAAATCAGTTCTCTCCTTCCACCATGGCGCTTCCAGGGAACAAACTCGGGTGATCAGGGTTGGGGGCAAGTACCTTTACCACCTGAGCCATTGTGCTAGCCCAGTGGGCTATTTATATAAACTATGCTCACACCTAATGCACATCTTTCTTGCTGGAGACTGAACCTAGGGCTTCATACCCGTTGGGCAAGCATTCTACCAGTGGGGCACACTCCAGCCCCTCTGTTGTTCTTTTGTATGAATTAAAAGCTAATGAATTATGTACTATGCCATCCACTTTTCATTGTCTCCCTGAATATCTGTAGCATTTAGCTTCTTCCCAGAGCACACGAGATCTCTCCAGGCTTCACCTAGTAAGTTTGCTTCAGGCCATCTACTTTTTAGGGCCCCTTTCCTAAGAAGTCTTTCTCTAGTTAATGGAAAAAAACAACATTAAAACAAAATAAAATACTACCTTGATTATACTGTGCTGTGGCTGCTGAAAATTTATCTTCTCACGGATACAAAACCCCCAGGCTGCCTGTTGTACTTCATATCTGAACTTCCCTATCATTCTTTAAATCTCTCTCCTAATCAGTCAGTTGGCATGAACTCAATAGAAAACTTGACTTGACAGCCTCGTTATTAACAGTGACCAAGGCAGACTTGAATGTCAGTAGTGCCTGCTACTAATGTCTCTCTCTCTCTCTTTTTTTTTTATTTCAGCCTGGACTACTCCATATTTGCCTAATACATGATTTGTAAGGACTTGAAGTCAAGATTCAAGAGTTAAGATGCACTTTGGTTTGTAGTGAATCGAACCGTGTCTGCACTAGGTAGTTGGGTGGGGTGCGTCATTTAGATGCACATTTCCTGGTGTTGTGAAGATATCCTGGCTGTGGACTCCCAGTCTTTGTGTCTTGAAGATTTGTCTCTACTGTGACAGTAGCATCAATACTCTTCATTTGCCCTGACATTACGCATGTGTGCGTCTGTGTGTGGTCTGCAGTAATTACAGTATATGCCACCTGCCACATCCCCGAAGCATGAGGGGGTGGCAGGAGAGCATTTGTGCATTTGTGAGATGCTTTTCAAAATTCATTTATTTCAATAATTTCTCCTCCCTCTCTCAGGGTCAGTTGGCACATCTGCCGTGACTACACCCCTTGCTTCCTGGCACTGGTATCAGCGAAGACACCTGGTTTCTTCCTACTCTGCGCAGAGGGAGAGGCATGAGGGTCTGTGGGCTCAGCGTTGAGCATCTGAATCTCACAGAGACATTTCAGAAAGTGTGCTGGGAAGACATATGCTGGGAGTTATTTTCCCAGAGTCGGGAACACAGCCAAAAGTACTTTATTTCATTCATTCCTTTGTTCAATATGATTTAAGTTACAAGTGTATGTTTTTCCTTGTATAAAGAGTTAGGCGGGAAGGGAAGGCAGAAAGCCATAAGGCATGTCTTTCCTCAAATATGAGAACACACACACACACACACACACACACCACAGATGCTCATTAGGCTGGGTGATGGCGACTGTCAGTCTGAAGAGCTGGCCCCCTGGATCCTGCCATGATTGAGTCTTCAGCCCTATATTCATTCACAGACTGTGCCTAACTGGTCGAGCTATGAATAAAATTCTGGACATAGAAGGGAAAAAAGGAATACTCACATTTATATTGAATACCAGAACTTGAGTAAGAAGAAATAAAGGTCTGTTTTGAATCAGTGTAGTGGGACTTGGTTGTATCCTTTTGAACGTAACCTATAGTGTTTGGGGACTCTGGCTCTAGCAGGGAGGTTTTTGATAGAAATTCACAGTCTTTGCTGAAATATAAGCAATAGTTTAAGGCTACTGAGCGGTCAGCCATAAATGGGACATCCATATCAATGCCTGTAAATCCTGGGAACATCTTAGAGGAAAGAATGGAAGAAATAAAAGACACCGAGGAAGAAATGGAATATTAGGGAACTGTCTTCCAGAAGTCTGGATGAATCCAACTGGAGCTAAGCTGCCCCAGGAAAACTACCAAAAGGGACTTTGCTCAGCAGCCTTCCTCACTGGCCCTCATGTCCTGCAGAAAGCAGGAGGTTACTGGGGAAGAGGGACAGGGAACATCTGTCCCTTGGACTGGTGTAGTAGCCTAGCCTGATGTTGAGCTTGTTGCCATCTTGCCTTTGCCTCCTGAAATTACAGGCTTGTTTCACCTATGTCCAGCAGCAAGCAGTATACTCCTAAATTACAAGGCCAGGTTAAATTTTTATTTGCATCACTTTTATGTTGTGGTACTTGGGGACCAAACCCAGGGTGTTCTGCATGCTAGACCAGCATACTTTAGCAGTCACCTCATGCCAACTGGGCTGTCTTTTGTGGATCCCTGTATTCTGGAAAAGTGCAAGCTAGTTAGTGGTAGAGATCCTGGAACCACCAGATAGAAATGCAAGATCAGCTTGGTGGAAGGATGACAGCAAGTATTTTGGAAAAGGAGGAGCAGGCCTTCCTACTTTCCACTGTCGAGTGGGTCTCTAAGGGATCTCCACTTTATGATCCTTTATCAATGCATACAATCTGTTTGGGTAATTACTCCTATTTAATGAACTTAATTGCTGAGAATCCTGTGGGTTTGCTGCATTTTAAACAATTCAGTTAAAGATTGCTGAAAGATTGACAATAATATGCTTATCAGGTAAAAATTATCTTCTCAGACTGACATGCCTACTTTCTGTCTTATAAAGACTGAATTTGAAGGCCCAGGAAATAGCTGGGAGGGTATTGATTATTTTTCTCCCACTTGTCTATAGAAAAAAAATTATAGAAACAATAACAATCATACGTCTGCAGTTTTGAACACCTACACTGTGTTAAACACTCTAATTTTATGTCAAATTGAGCAAAGATGGAAGAATCAGTAATTCTGCTCCTGAGGACTCTGATTGCACACACCTACATGACTACTCCCAGAGCTCAGTGATGTCTGTATTGACAAGTCACAAGGAATTATAGGACTATTCCTCCTTGGCCCTCCTGTTCTGTAAGGAGTCTCTCGTTAGCATTCAGAACCACAGATGGCCAAGAAGGTAAACCATAGAGCCTTGTGTCCAGCATGTGGGAAGAACAGTCACAGACCCTTAGACCCCAGGAAGCTATAGCTGCCATGCTAATAGCAGAGACATGTCCACAACAGCCCTAACAAGGAAGCCTTTGAAACTTGCCTCTAGACCCCAGCAGTGGCAATCAGCTGCCTCTGAGTGTGCATCAAAGCACGTGCTTCCTTTAAAATTTACACTTCCTATTACTTGGACCTGCTGACTTCTTTCTAGACAACATCTGTATTTGTTAGGGCAAATTTTTTAAAAAAGAAAAATGACCTCCTCATTCATTCATAGTTTTAGAGTGGAACACTTCCCAGCAGGGGATCCTCAGATCTTTGTATCACTAAGTCCTATTACCGCTGTTATGGAGCCCCTTGATGCACAGAGAGGTTCTTAGTGGGTATTTGCTGACTAGTGAAGGAATTCAATGGACACAGTGATAAGGGAAGGAAAGGCTGGTATGGCTCTGCACATGAAGGACTTTATTATTCTGTATAAATTTCAGAGGTATCAATGGACATTACTTTAGGTAGAGTGCCTTGATAGTGAACAGTCTAGATCTTAACTATACCACATATACCAGAGGTTATCTGGTATATGATTATGGTTAAGTACTGGCTTTCCCATGGAAGACATCCACTGCATAAACTTGAGAGAAAACTGGATAGTGTTTTGTTCAGGGATTTATAAAGAATTGTTCACACTGCTCATGGAAAATCATGATCCCTCATGGTGATGCCACTCTTGGCATTGGAGCTGTCCCATACTTGTTAATAATGATGTATACTCCTCATTACCCATTCCTCTGGAGCTTATGTGAATATACAAAGTGTCTGGCCACTTCATCATGGCTTCTAGGTTGGTCATTCTCAGAAGGATTGACAGAACGAAACGTGTGTTCTATTGTGTACTCTTTTCCATGTATTTCTGCACTGCACTGTATTTAGGGCACTATGCTAGCGCTTAGTGTTGCACATGTTGATCAGTGCTGCTTTTATCTAAGGAAACTGTTGCAGTGTTGAATGGGGTAAGGTAATTATTTTCTCAGAACTTTACCAAGAGTAGTTTTCTAGTCTGAAAAGTCAGTCCCCTGATGGAATGAGTCAGCCATCAAAGCATGTATGCCCAGGAGGAACCTGTTTAGGTGTTCAACTTACAATGTTTACCTCTACACAGGTGAGAGTATCTGATGATTTTATTGTCTTCTAGCACAGTCAGTCATGTCCATTTACAAACTCAGAGGTATGTTGTATTATAAATTATTTCAACTGATCTCTCCTTTAGCTCACAACTAAGACAGCATTTCTATTTTGTAAAATTATGTGGGCAGGCTATATTATCCATGGCTTTCACGAGGAATTAGTAAGGGGACCTTAAGAATAGCTGTTATGAAGGAAGACACTGGCTTGGGTAAGGCTCAGGTGAGTGAGTGTGTGACAGCTTCATGTAGCCAATATGTGCTGTGTGGAAAGTGTAAGTCCTTCACTTCCATGCATGCGAGTGAGCACTCACCTTTCTGTTTCACATTCTTTCCCTGGGCAGCCACATGATTGGCTCAAGCCCAACTTGCTAATTACCTATCAGTGATTTGTCAGCTGAGCTGCTTCAAGTTCCTCCTAAGTGACTTCTTTTTCCTACCCAAAGGTTCAGTATCCTGTTGGATTGTTTGCTCCAAAGCTCACTACCATATTTACCCAAGCATTCCCTCTTTTTCTCTTTCTTTCTGTATACAGTCGTCACTTACTATTCCTTCCAGAACTCTCACTAGATACCCAAATCTCTGTATTCTCCAGGATGCTAAATACATGGCATGATCTTTACATCCTCCTACTTGCTGTAAATTATCTCTAAATTATATTACCTATAATATATATGTAATACCTATAATACATATGTAATACCTATAATATATGTACATATTTTGCTATGGACTCCTGGATTCATAGTCTATTCAATAGGAGGTCACTATTATCTATATACTTACATTACCTAATGCAAGATAAGTACTATAAAATACTATTATACCATTATAATCTACAGTTGGATGATCGGGACAATAAAAAGACTACATCTTCAGTATAGATACTTTTTTTCCCCATTTATTTTTGATCCATAGTTGGTAGAAGAAACCAAGAAAATGAAACTCTGCATATCAGTGGGCAACTGTATACATGTAAACACACATACACATACATGCAAGCATGCACATATGTATCTCATTTTTCCTAGTTAGTTGAAGTTTGCAATGGTACCCATTGCATTGAATATCAAACCATCAATACACACAAGCTGCAGACCTGCTTGCACCTGCGATGCCCTTTACAGCTGCAGGAGCCTGTTCAGTGTCAGTCATTGCACCTGCAAGTGTAGTTCTCGTCACTGTGTGGTGCTTTTCATTGTCTGTCATTTGATGATTTTGAACACAGCTCTGTTATGCAGAAGACTATCCCAGGTTTGGTCTTTGGAACATTTATTCATCAATAGGTTCAGAAGATTACCCCATAGTTTGGGGTTTAGGAGATTTCTTCATCAATAGGTCCAGCTTCTGCACTTCTGATCAGGACTCAGTGAAGTAGTCAGTGTTCTTCTCTGTGTATCATTTCACAAGGCACTTGACATCAGGTTCGCTTCTGTGTATGTGCAAATTTTGTTATGGACTCCTAGACTCATAGTCTATTTGATAGGAGGTAACTGTCTTTTAAAATCATTTATTTTAATGCTTAAGCTTTTGCCAGTTTAGGTCTTGAGACTCATGTCTACTAGATACTGTGTCTTTGGACATTTTCTCTTTCATTCCAACAAAAGACATTCTCACACATTCCTTAGCTCACCCTGGAATCAACCATCTTCCCAGGGACTCTCGACTCTTTTTAGAAACTGAGAACTGGTTCTGGACCTGCTCATTACTCCTGGTTTAATTTGTTCCTAAGACTTCTCAGCAGACAGAACTATACCTCTGGATCTCTCTCTATCTGTAGCTACAAGTGTGTAAAGTAAATTCATCTATCTGATACAAACCCCCAGTATACACCAATATCTCCAAAGGCTAACCACTATCACATGCTTATTCGAGTCTCCCCATTTCCATTCTCAACAGCAAGAGACTTGGTGTGCATGGTATTACTTTATTTTTCCAGTCACCTTGTAAGCAGCTAATGACCTAACCATCTGGCCACAGGGACTTAATTCAGTGTCCCACTGATGCCAAGGGAGTCACCTCTCTTCCAGGCTTACCCTGAGAGGATGTGGGGAGGAAATAGTCGGTTATTTATAAAATTCATTTTATGGTAATAGTGACGGTACTTTTATATGCATATTAACTAAATGCATATTTAGTAGTGTACAGGATCAACTTTTCATGTCCACCACGTAACAGTTTCCTATATATCATGTCTCACATCTCATTTCAGTTTGTTTTTATGTCTGAAAGGAGGCTCTAGCCTTCATTTTCTCTACAATACTGTACACTATGCAGTAGTTGGCACTGTGTGTCACTTCCTTCTGCTATCTGGGGTTTGTTGTGACAAGTTTGCTTTTGATCTGTGTTGGATAGCTTAAAGATGAAGTTTTAAGATTTTCTTTCAATATTCAATATTCTGACTGTGCTTAACAATAGACTTATTTTGATCTTTCTCATCTGCTAAGTGGGGATATTTTGTTATCCAAATTCCCCCTTTCTGATTCCAAAAAACAGGCCTCTGAATATTATTTCTGTAGTATTCCCTCCATTCTCTTCTGGAACGCTCGCTCAACCTACACTGTACCTCTCAGTTTATCCCTTCACCTGACCTAATAAATAGGTCTTCTATATTTATTTTCTTTCTCTTTCCCTCACTCAGCATAGCCTTTCCTTCATTAGTTTGCTTCCACTTCTATGGTCAGGCCAGAGTTAATCCCATCATTGGTTTGAAGACATTGTATACCTTCATTACTATAGTTTCTGTCTGTGAGATTCATCACTGACTCGCTTTCATGTTTCTCTTTGAGCTTTTCAGTGTAGGTTTTTGCTCATTTAAATAAGGCTCTCCTTTCACTCATTCATGTAAGCAGTTGCTCCCTTACTTCTCTAAAGGGGTATGGGCTGGGTTTGGGGTTTATTTACTCATTTATTTTGTTTTTATTCTTACTGTTGTATTTTTAAGTGGTTTGGAATTTTGACTCAATGGCATCAGTTTCAGGGGTGATATTTTGTTGTTTCTTGGTATTCCATCTTTGATTTCTTTTGTTCACTACCTTGGTGGTTATGTTGAAGAGATACCACAATGGCTGTTCTAGTTACCTGCTCAAATCATAGAAATGACTGAGTGTGTTGGAAAGCCGGGAGGAGCCTTTGTTGGTTCCTTATCTCTGGAGTTGTAGTTCTGTGCCTCTCAGCTCCATCACCCATCATAGTTCCTAACTTCTGAAAAACATGGGAGCAGCTTCCTTTCTTTCTATTTTCTCAAATAATGTGTATCTATGAGTATACCAGTTACCTTTCTCATTGCTAAGACAAAAATACCTGAAAGAAACTGATTTAAGGGAGGAAGGATTTATTTTACTTCAGTTTCTTAGTGGAGGAAAGAACAGCTCCTGTCTGTAGACAGGAGAAAAAGAGAAGAGGTTCAAGGGGAGGCAGGGAGGTAGGGCTAGGCTACCATTCTCAAAGCCTATAGCTCCAGTTCCCTAATTTTGGGGGTTTCAGTCCCATATCCTTAAGAGTCCATAGTCTCCCCAAACAGTAAGCCCAGCTAGGGACCATCTGCTTAAAAATGTGAGACTTGGAGGACTTCACACATTCAAATCTAACAACAGAGTGTGGTTTGAGGAACAGTATCTTAACAATAAGCACTGAGTGTACTTCTTAGTCCCAGTCTTAGGGGAACTGAACTGCAGGTACTCACTGTCTTGGTCTGACCCTGGGGCTCATCACTTGACCATGTCAGAGCAGCTTATAGTTTGGAGTTGCTGTTCTAGTTCTGAGTCCTTAAACCATTTGGTGTTGTTTTGTTTTATTGTTTCTGAGCCTGGCTGTATTTTTGATTTGTTTTGTTTTGAATATATCATCACTGCATGTTTTGAGCCAGGGTGACAATGTCAAAATGTGGACTCACAGAGCTGTTTTGATAGAAAGTTTTCCATTTCCAGTAACTAGAAGTACACCGTGGTAGAAAAGAATGCGGATTGTAACTCATACGAGCTGCCGGCATGGTCGCAGAGCTCCGGGAGAATTTACCTCCATCTTTCACTAAATCACAGACTCTCCAAACACACCACTAACGCTGGACCTTGTTTATCTCTCTCTCAGTCTAGGAGCTATTTCATGGCAAGTTTATGCCTATGGATACCTATCAGTGTGGCTCGCCATGAAAAACCTTCTGGAGTGTGTTTTCTCATCTTGGTAGGAATGAGAGGCACAATCAGCAGCCATCTTGCTTTGGGAAAGAAATGCAGGAGGCACCATCATTCCTTTCCAAAGAGCAAGCACTTTAGTAATTCCTGGGAACCCGATCAGATCTTTAACAACACACAGAATGGTGTTCAGGGATATCGTTTTAGTTTCTAAGATGCTCACTGACCTCTATATAGAGGTAAAACCTTTTCTTACTTTCAAGACTACATGTATCTCCTTGTAACTGCTATCCTGATGACCCAAATGGTTCTCTGCCATACAGTTGATCTGACATGGGAAGGTACTGTTTTAAATGCTAGGGTTTTTCTCTTTGCCTAATTCTTCCTATTTCCTTTGGAGCTGGACTGTACCTCAGACCCTTCATTATTCTTGGTACCATCTCTCAGTGTGTGCTATTTGGTTTATTAACCATTTTCCATTTCTTATTTCTTGGTGGGGGCATTCAGTGTTTATGTAAACAAACATATAATTTTATGATATCTTGCTTCTAGCTCTCCTTATGTGGAGAAGGATTCAGTTTGTTCCATCACAGCCTTAAAGGTCTAACCATATGGAGTTGCTATGCTTGCTTCTAATATGGGTTATTCAGCCCATTCTTCTCCAGATATTTGTTCAGAGCCCTGAGTTTTCAGTCTGGCCTGGTAAATGTTCACTGCAATTCTGTAGTTCTTCCCTTGTTATCCCCGCAGTCTGGGAAGAGCTACTCACAGGCTGGTCCATAGACCGGGTAATGGTGTATTGATTGCTGTGCAGGTGGTAAGAGTACAGTTTGATTTTTATATATAATTCCATTTTTTTGCCCTTTGGCTGGTTGCTGAAAGGTGTTTTATGTTATAATTTCATTTACAGGATAATAATTTTGATTTCAGTGCTTGCCAGTTGTTTTGACTTTTTCCTCTTTTCTCTTTTCACAAACTGATATAGTGCTCTGAGACTATATGAGGATTAGGAAAAAGAAAAAGTGTGGTGTGGTTTGTTAAACTGAATATTCTGAAATAATATCTTCTCATGCGGAGGACTCAAGTGAGCCTGCGTGAGTTGGTTCGTGCTGAATGTCTCAGGGATGTATTTTCCAAAGAGTACTTAAGGAACTTTTATCACCTTATGTGATACTTATGAGTGATGGCTTCCACCTTTATGAGACTTAGATGCCACATGTCCTATATCATCATTAGGAAGAAGTTTTTCACTTGGTCAATGGAAAACATGGAGACTGGTAGAAGTAAACATTTCTTATGTAACATTTACCATGCTTATTCAGGGCAAAGCTCCTTAATTAAAAGACTGCTGTATCCATCCATGATCTGAAAAAAATAACCTTCCATTTGGCCTGGTACACTCTTGGAGATGCCCTTTCAAGCTGTGCAGCACACCCATGGATGTTACGAAGTATATGTTCATTCACAAACGTGCTGTATGCTTGACTCATGTACTGTGGTCCAGAAGACTAAGATGTACTTGTTTGTTTCTATTGGGCAATTAATTTGAATAGTCATCCAATAAGAGACACCCACAACCATATAGCTATGTGGACTATATCATCAGATTGACTGTGTCAGGAAGTAGGAAAGAGCATAGGGGAAAGGTGTCAAAATTCGGTGGACAAGCTGGGTATGGTGATAGGAGGGTGTAACTCCAGTATGGGTAGGAGGCAGAGACTGGTGGCTCCTGGGAGCTTGCCAGCCAGTCATTCTAGCCTAAATGCTACAGATTTAATGAGAGATCTTTCCTGGAGAACTAAAACAGAAGTGGAGAAGCAGCTGAGGAAGACATCCTGACATTATTAACCTCCCGCTTCCACAAGTACCTGCATGGATGCAAACATCTCCATCTCTCTCTGTCTCTCTGTCTCTCTCTGTCTCTGTCTCTCTGTCTCTCTCTCTCTCTCTCTCTCTC
>NW_022196912.1:28029898-28033335 GCF_008632895.1 Mastomys coucha
TCTCTCTCTCTCTCTCTCCCTCTCTCTCTCTCTCTCTGTCACACACACACACACACCACATGGTACAGATAGTCACTATGGTGGAGATTTTGTTTGCTGGAGATAGGGAATTCAGAATAGATACACATAACAATAATAAAGAGATAATGTGTTTGGGAAATGGTGCATGAGAGGGAGGAGCTGGAGGAGGGAGAAGAAGGAGTGATGTAGAAGCAGGGCCTGTGTATGAAGTTCTCACGACAATAAAATGATTGTTTTAGAAACAGGAAGAGGAAGGAGTTGATGGATCAGGGTTGGGAGAATGCAAAGGTGTATCCTGTCTTGACTGATGCACAGAGAAGGGGAAAGAGGGACGGATATGGAGGGCAACTATTGAATGATACTCCATCACTCCTCAACACAGAAATGGGATAGTTATGAATTATTTTAGGAACTTTCCTAAGGATCTCCAAGAGAAGCATGCTAAGATGCAGACAGTCTTCAGAGACAGAGGTCCCCGTCTACTGGCAGACATATTTAAAGTCTTTTATATACTGGCTTCTCCTCTCTCCTAAAATACAACACCAGGCTCATGAGTAAAGTTCTTAGCTGGAGGCTACCCAGTCACTAGGTAGTCATTAGGAGATAAAAACTATTGATCATTATTTGTCTGATGCTTGTTGGAAACAGCAAGCTTCCTGCTAATATCTTTATCCACTTCTAAGGCTGTCAGTCTATTGACTTTTCTTTTTTAAACCAGTTGATTGGAGTTGGAGGTGGAGAAGAAATTACCTGTAACCGAATGATGGGAAGGTTTGATCATGACACATGTGCAGAAAAGCATAGGAAGTTTGTGATGATTCTTCTCTCTGTTTAAGAGTCAGGAGGTAGAAGAATCCTGTTAGCTTGGCTTATCTGATGGTTTCCTTCTTTGAGTAAATTCTAAACAATACAAATAATATAGGAAGTAAGGTTCAGTGATCCATACATCACTAGTCACATGACATCCCTGGCTTTGGATTACTCACCTTGGTAAGGAGTTAGTGAGTTTTGAGGCTATGGCAACAAGAGGGTTGTGTGTGGTTCCCCACAAAGGCTACTGAGCCTTTGGCATATGTGAAGCACAGAGCCAACTGCAGAAGCCTTGCATTTCTCTGCATAATAAACTCTGTAGTGTAGCCTGTCAAAAGGGTTGCTTATGCAAACAAATACTCAGGACCATCCTTGAAGTTCTGTTGTTGCCAATATAGAGGTCCTTGGAATAGGCTCAGACCAGAGATACATAAGATACCCTGTTTCCTTTTTAAAACCAAATACTGTGCCATCACAGAGTGAAAAGTATCTACCTCACAAAGGTCATATATTCACTGGGGATAGAGCTCAGTTAGTCGTATGCTTGCCTATCATACACAAATCTCTGGATTCAATCCCTAGCACCAATTACAACCGTAGCTTCATAGAAAGTTTGATGCCAGCCTGGACTAGGCTACGTGAGACATTATTTTAAAAAAAAGAAAGAAAGAAAGAAAAAGAAAAGAATTTTTCTGCTATTTACTAATCTATATAGTTAAATTAAAAGTATATTTTATATAGGAAGCATATATTTGGTCTCATGTTTTTAAATCAAACCTTAGGATCTCTGATATAAGAATACTTTGATTTGGAGGCAAGCGTCATATTTATTTAACAAAAACATGGCATCCTCTGTCTAGTTTCCCTTTGTGTTATAAAATTATAGGATATTAATGCTGTTAAGATATTTGATATTGATACAATTAATCAAATTTTTTAGTTTTACCTGAGTTTATTTTGGTTTTTATATGCTTTGTTCAAATGTAAAGTTTGTGTCTGCAGCTATTATTAAGGGATAAAAAAGGCCTTTGGGTCTCCAATCCCATGTCCCATCTGCTTTAAACCCCCAGGAATCATTAACCTTCTATCCTTTTATGGTATTCAGTCTTTTGCCATTGAGCATATTCTTTTTTTTTTTTTTTTTTTTTTTTTTTTTTTTTTTTTTTTTTTTGGTTTTTCGAGACAGTGTTTCTCTGTGTAGCCCTGGCTGTCCTGGAACTCACTCTGTAGACCAGGCTGGCCTCGAACTCAGAAATCCGCCTGTCTCTGCCTCCCAAGTGCTGGGATTAAAGGCGTGCGCCACCACCGCCCGGCTTGAGCATATTCTTATCTGTGGGTTTTGTATAGATATTCTGTATTAAATTGAGGTGATTTTCCTCAATTTCTAAGTTTAGAGTTCTTTTTATTAAATAATGAATGTGTATGAAATTTTATAAAATCCCCTTTATACATTGCTTCATGTAATCATATAATATTTGTTCTTTAACATGTTGGTTCCATGGCTTTAACTGATTTAAATTTTAATGTTGAGCCAGCCTTGTATTTCTGGAATAAATCCACTTGGCAATGGTACTTAGTTATCTTCATGCATCATTGGATTTGTCTTGCTAGTATTTTATTAAATTTTTTTGAATGTGTAAGTTCATGTGATATATTGGATTCTTTTCTTTTGGCATTTTTGGTATTATCTTTTATTCTGATTTTATTAATCTCTACTTTTGACATGTTTAGATCACTTACATTTAATACAATAATTGATATGGTTAAGCTTAAATTTACCATGTTATTTTTTGTTTTGATTTGTTCCATCAATTTTTAGGTCTTCTTGTCTTTGTTATAATGTATTTTGGATTGAGTTATGTAAAATGAATTTATCTCCTTTTTTCTACTTATACCTATAATTCTGTTTATTTTAGTAGTTTATTTAAAGTTCATAGAACACATATTTAAATCATTACAACCTACTTTATTTCATTTTTAATTTATTTTTTACACTCCATATTCCATTCCTCACACACCTTACCCATCCTCTGTCTGCTCCACATCTCACACCTCCTCCCCACCCCAACAGTCTCCCTGTGGATGTCCCCACCCCCCAACCCACCTGACCTCTAAACTACCTGGAGCCTCCAGTCTCTTGAGGGTTAGGTGCATCATCTCTGAATGAACATAGACCTGGAAGTCCTCTGCTGTATGTGTGTTGGGGGCCTCATGTCAGCTGGTGTATGCTGTCTGTTTGGTGGTCCATTTTTTGAGAGACTCAGGGGTCCAGATTAATTGAGACTGCTGGTCCTCTTACAGGATTACCCTTCTCCTCAGCTTCTTTCAGCCTTTCCTAATTCAACAACAGGGGTCAGCTGCTTATGTCCATTGGTTGGATGCAAATATCTGTATCTGACTCTTTCAGCTGCTTGTTGGGTCTTTCAGAGGGCAGTCATGATAGATCCTTTTTGTGAGCACTCTATAGCCTCAGTAATAGTGTCAGGCCTTGGGACCTCCCCTTGAGCTGGATCCCACTTTGGGCCTGCCACTGGACCGTCTTTTCCTCAGGCTCCTCTCCATTTCCATCCCTGTAATTCTTTCAGAGAGGAACAATTATGGGTCAG
>NW_022196912.1:28033437-28034563 GCF_008632895.1 Mastomys coucha
CATCCCTCACTTGCTGTCCTGTCTTCCTGCTGGAGGTGGGCTCTATAAGTTCCCTCTCTCTACTGTCAGGCATTTAATCTAAGGTCCCTCACTTTGAGTCCTGGAGTTTCTCACCTCCCAGGACTCTCTTGGAGGGTCCCCCCTACCTCCTATTTCCTGAGGTTGCCTATTTCCATCCTTTCTGGTGGCCCTCAGGGCTTCAGTCCTGTTCCCTCACCCAATATCAGGTCAGTTTCCCCTTTCCCCTAATCGCCCCACCCCATCCACTTTCCCTCCCAGGTCCCTCTCCCTCGCCACTTGTGATTGCATTCTTCTCTCTCCCAAGTGGGACTAAGGCATCCTCACTTGGGTATTTCAGCTTACTGAGCTTTTTGAGTTCTGTGGACTGTATCTTGGGTATTCTGTATAAACATATAAATGTTGTTGTTGTTGCTGTTTTTGTTTTTGTTTTTTTTTTGTATTTGTTTTTTTGCTAATATCAACTTATTAATGAATACATACCATTCATGTCCTTTTGGGTCTGAGTTACCTCACCCAGGATGATATTTTCTAGTTTAATCCATTTGCCTGCAAAACTCAGGATGTCCTCATTCTTAATAGCTGAGTAGTATTACATTGTGTAAATGAACCACATTTTCTGTATCCATTCTTCTGTCGTGGGACATCTAGGCTGTTTTCCAGCTTCTGACTATTACAAATAAGGTCACTATGAACATTGTGGAACACTTGCCCCTGTGGCATGGTGGGGCATCTTTTGGGTATATTCCCAAGAGTGGTATAGCTGGGTCTTCAGGTAGATCTATTTCCAATTTTCTGAGGAACCTCCAGATTGATTTCCAGAGTGGTTGTATCAGTTTTCAATCCTGCCAGCAATGGAGGAGTGTTCCTCTTTCTCCACATCCTCTCCAACATGTGTTGTCACCTGAGGTTTTGATCTTAGCCATTCTGATTGGTCTAAGGTGGAATCTCAGGGCCATTTTGATTTGCATTTCTCTGGTCACCAAGGACTTTGAACATTTCTTTAGGTGGTTCTCAACCATTTGAGATTCCTCAGTGGTGAATTCTTGGTTTAGTTCTATACCCCATTTTTTGACTGGGTTGTTTCTTTTTTTTTTTTCTTTTTTCT
>NW_022196912.1:28034755-28048335 GCF_008632895.1 Mastomys coucha
GCATCCACAATAGTGTCTAGATTTGATGACTGAATATGGGAAGGATTCCCAGGTGGAGCAGTCTCTGAGTTGTCCTTCGCTTAGTCTCTGCTCCATAGTTAGTCTTTACAACTCTTTACATGGGTATTTTGTTCCCCCTTTTAAGAAGGAATGAAGTATCCACACTTTGGTCTTCCTTCTTGAGTTTCTTATGGTTTTTGGTTTGTACTTTGTGTATTCCAATCTTCTGGGCTAATATCCACTTATCAGAGAATGCATACCATGTGTGGTTGCCTCAGAAAATGTGGTACATCTACACAATGGGGTTGTTTGGTTTTTTGGTGATTAACTTCTTGAGGTTATATATATATATTTATATATGTTGGATATTAACCCTCTATCAGTTGTGGGGTTAGTGAAGATTTTTTTCCCAATCTGTAGGTTGCCGATTTGTCTTATTGACAATGTCCTTTGCCTTACAGAAGCTTTCCAGTTACATGAGGTCCCATTTATCAATTGTTGATTTTAAAATATGAGCGATTGGAGTTCTGTTTAGAAAATTTCCCCCTGTGCCTGTTCAAGGCTCTTTCTCACTTTCTCTTCCATTAGACTCAGTGTATCTGGTTTTATTTTGAGGTCCTTGATCCATTTGGATTTGAGCTTTGTACAAAGTGACAAATATAGGTATATTTTCACCCTTCTACGTACAGACAGCCAGTTAGACCAGTCATATTTATTGAAGATGCTTTCTTTTTTCCATTGTATATTATTGGCATCTTTGCCAAAGATCAAGTGTTTGTAAGTGTGTGGTTTTATTTCTGGATCTTCAATTCTATCCCATTGATCAACATGTCTGTCTCTGTACCTATACCATGCAGTTTTTATCACTATTGCTCTGTAGTAAAGCTTGAGGTCAGGGATGGTGATTCCCCCAGCTGTTCTTCTATTGTTAAGAATTGTTTTTGCTATTCTGGGGGTTTTGCCTTTCCAGATGAATTTGAGAATTGCTCTTTCCATGTCTTTGAAGAATTGTATTGGGATTTGATGGGGATTGCATTGAATCTATAGATTGCCTTTGGTAGGATGGCTACTTTTACTATGTTAATTCTGCCAGTCCATGAGCGTGGGAGATCTTTCCATTTTTCTGAGATCTTCAATTTCTTTCTTGAGATACTTGAAGTTATTGTCATACAGGTCGTTCACTTGTTTGGTTAGAGTTACCCTAAGATATTTTATATTATTTGTGGCTATTGTGAAGGGAGTTGTTTTCCTAATTTCTTTTTCAGCCTGTTTATCTTTTGTATAAAGGAAGGCTACTGATTTATTTTAGTTAATTTTATATCCAGCCACTTTGCTGAAGTTGTTTATCAGCTGGCAAAGTTCTCTGGTTGAATTTTCGGGGTTACTTATGTATACTATCATATCATCTGCAAGTAGTGATACCTTTATTTCTTTTTTACAAATTTGTATCCTTTTGATCTCTTTTTGTTGTCTTATTATTTGACCTAACACTTGGAGTACTATATTGAATAGATATGGGGAAAGTGAGCATCCTCATCTTGTCCCTGATTTTAGTGGGATGGCTTCAAGTATGTCTCCATTTAATTTGATATTGGCTGTTGGTTTGCAGTAAATTGCTTTTATTATGTTTAAGTATGGGCCTTAAATTCCTGATCTCTCCAATACTTTTAACTTAAAGGGGTGTTGTATTTTGTCAAATGCTTTTTCTGCTTCTAAGGAGATGATCATGTGATTTTTTTTGAGTTTGTTTATGTAGTGGATTATATAGTGGATTATATTAATGGATTTCTGTATATTAAACCAACCTTGCATCCCTGGGATGAAGCCTACTTGATCGTGGTGAATGATGGTTTTGATGTGTTCTTGGATTCGGTTTGCAATAATTTTACTGAGTATTTTTGCATCGATATTCATAAACGAGATTGGTCTGAAGTTCTCTTTTTTAGTTTGGTCCTTGTGTGGTTAGGTATCAGAGTAATTGTGGCTTCATAGAACCAGTTAGGTAGTGTTCTTTCTGTTTCTATTTTATGGAATATTTTGAGGAAAATTGATATCAGGTCTTTGAAATTCTGGTAGAATTCTGCACTAAATCCATCTGGCCCTGGGCTTGTTTTTTGGTTGGGAGGTTTTTAATGACTTCTATTTTCTTGTGTAATAGGGCCTGTTTAGATAGTTTATCTGCTCTTGATTTAACTTTGGTATGTGGCATCTGGCTAGAAAACATCCATTTCAACTAGATTTTCCAGTTTTGTTGAGTAAAGTCTTTTATAGTAGGATCTGATGATTTTTTTTAATTTCTTCCATTTCTGTTGTTATGTCTCTCTTTCATTTCTGATTTTATTAATTTGGATATTGCCTCTTGGCCCTTTAGTTAGTTTGGCTAGGGGTTGATCTATCTTGTTGATTCTTTCAAAGAACCAGCTTTTGGTTTTGCTGATTCTTTGTATTGTTTTCTTTGTTTCTATTTGGTTGATTTCAGCCCTGAGTTTGGCTTTCCTGCCTTCTACTCTTCTGGGGTGAGTTTGCTTCTTTTTGTTCTAGAGCTCTCAGGTGTGCTGTTAAGTTGTTAGTGTAAGATCTTTCCTGTTTCTTTACCAGAGCACTTAATGCTATGAACTTTTCTCTTAGCACTGCTTTCATTGTGTCCCATAACTTTGGGTATGATGTGTCAACATTTTCATTAAATTCCAAGAAGTCTTTAATTTCTTTCTTTATCTCTTCCTTGACCAAGTTGTCATTGAGTAGAGACTTGTTCAGTTTCCACACGTATGTGGGCTATCTGTTGTTTTTGCTGTTATTGAAGACCAGCCTTAGGCCATGGTGATCTGATAGGATGCATGAGATTGTTTCAATCTTCTTGTATATGTTGAGGGTTGTTTTGTCCCAATTATATGGTTGATATTGGAGAAGGTACCATGAGGTGCTTAGAAGAAGGTGTATTCTTTTGTTTTAGGGTGAAATGTTCTGTAGATATCTGTTAAATCCATTTGGTTCATAACCTCTATTAGTTTCACTGTTTCTGTATAGTTTATGTTTCAATGACCTGTCCATTAGTGAGAGTGGTGTGTTGAAATCTCCCACTACGATTGTGTGGGGTTCAACGTGTGTTTTGAGTTTTAGTAAAGTTTCTTTTAAGAATTTGGGTGCTCTTGCATTTGGGGCATAGATTTTCAGAATTGAGACTTTCTCTTGGTAGATTTTCCCATTGATGAGTACGAAGTGTCTTTCTTTATCACACTTGATAACTTTTGGTTGAAAGTCTATTTTATTGGATATTAGGATGGCAACTCCTGCTTGTTTCCTGGGACCGTTTGCTTGGAAGACCTTTTTCCATCCTTTTACTCTGAGATAGTGCCTGTCTTTGTTGCTGAGATGTGTTTCTTGTATGTAGCAAAATGCTGGATCTTTTTTGCATATCTACTCTGTTAGCTTATGCCCTTTTAGTCAGGGTTGTCTTAGTCAGGGTTTCTATTCCTGCACAAACATCATGACCAAGAAGCAAGTTGGGGAGGAAAGGGTTTATTCAGCTTACTTCTACATTGCTGTTGATCACCAGAGGAAGTCAGGACTGGAACTCAGCAGGTCAGGAAGCAGGAGCTGATGCAGAGGCCATGGAGAAATGTTCCTTACTGGCTTGCTTTCCCGGGCTTGCTCAGCCTGCTCTCTTATATAACCCAAGACTTCCAGCCCAGGGATGGCACCACCTACAAGGGGCCCTCCCCCCTTGATCACTAATTGAGAAAACGCCCCCAGCTGGATCTCATGGAGGCATCTCCCCAACTGAAGCTCCCTTCTCTGTGATAACTCTAGCCTGTGTCAAATTGACACACAAAATCAGCCAATACAATAGGTGAGTTGAGTCCTTTAATATTGAGAGATATAAAAGAGAGATGACCATTGGTTCCTGATGTTTGCTTTTGTAGGTGGCTTTATGTGCTTGTGGCTCTCTGCTTTTGACTTTGTTGTGAGATGCTTAATATCTTGTCTTGGTGCAGGTATCTTCCTTGTATTGGACCTTTCCTTTCTAGATCCTCTGTAGGGTTGGGTTGGTAGATAGATACTGTTTGAATTTGGTTTTGTTCTAAGATATTTTGGTTTCTCCACCTATGTTGATTGAGAGTTCTGCTGGGTATAGTAGCCTGGGCTGACATTTGTGTTTTCTTAGAGTCTGCATTTCTTCTGACAAAGCTTTTCTGATTCTGATAGGTCTACCTTTGTATGTTACTTGGCCTTTTTCCCTTGCAGCTTTTAATATTCTTTCATTGCTCTGTGCATTTAGTGTTTTGATAAATATGTTATGAGAAGATTTTCTTTTCTGGTCTCATTTATTTGGTGTTCCATAGGCTTCTTGTACCTTTATGTCCATCTCTTTCTTTAGGTTGGGGAAGCTTTCTTCTATGATTTTGTTGAAGACATTTTCAGGTCCTTTGAGCTGAGAATCTTTGTTCTCCTCTATTCTGATTATCCTTAGACTTGGTCTTTTCATTTTGTCCTGAATTTCCTGGATGCTTTGGGTTAGGAGTTTTTTTGGTTTTGTGTTTTGTTTTGTTTATGTTTTGGGGTGTGTGTGTCGATCTCTGTGTAGCCCTGGCTGTCCTGGAACCCACTCTGTAGATCAGACTAGCCTCCAACTCAGAAATCCTCCTGCCTCTGCCTCCCAAGTGCTAGGATTAAAGGCGTGTGCCACCACTGCTGTGTGGGTTAGGTGTTTTTTTTTATATTTTGAAGACAATTGTGTCAATCTCTTCTACCATATCTTCTACACCTGAGATACTCTCTTCTATCTCTTGTAGTCTGTTGGTAATACTTTAATCTGTAATCGCTGATTTCTTTTCTAGGTTTTCCATTTCCAAGATTGCCTCCATTTGTGTTTTCTTTATTGTTTCTACTTCCACTTTTAGGTTTTGGATTGCTTTATTCAATTCCTTCACCTGTTTTCCTGTATTATTTTCAGTGAGTTAT
Organism: Mastomys coucha; assembly: GCF_008632895.1. Classification (NCBI taxonomy): domain Eukaryota; kingdom Metazoa; phylum Chordata; class Mammalia; order Rodentia; family Muridae; genus Mastomys; species Mastomys coucha. The sequence continues at coordinate 28,039,718 of NW_022196912.1, forward strand.
TGATATCCTCCTTAAAGGACCTATTATCTTTATCAGATAAGAGTTTAGGACAGATTCCTGATTTTTAGGTGTGTTGGTGTATTCAGGGCTTGCTGTAGTGAGAGAACTGGGTTCTGATGATGCCCACATATTTTGTTACTTCTGTTACTTATGGTCTTATGCTTGCCTTCGCCATCTGTATATCCCAATATTTGTTGATCTGGGTGGCTATATGGAGTCTGCCTCTTTTGTCCCTAGTTTGTTTCAGGTTTCCTGGTAGGCTTGTGACCCTAGCTGTATCAGACCACCTGTGGGGCCTTCCAACTGGGGGCTCTTCACAGGGGCAGAGAAGCTGCTGATCTGTTGCCCTGGCTGTAGTATATCTCCTGGGAGGCCTTTAGACTGTTGGGTCTTCAATAGAGCAGTCAAGGTGTTGTCCAACTGTGCTGAGTGCAGCCAATCCTCAACTGCTCTGAGTGCATAGAGAGGGTTTTCAACTGCTCAACTGCTCTGAGTGCAGTGGGTCCAACTGCCCTGAGTGCAGTGGGTCCTCTTTGATGCATTGGAATATGGAGTCTTCATGGGGGCAGACCAACTAGGAGTCTGCCCCAGCAGCAAGGATCAGGCGGAAGGGCTATAACCTACTTTCAAATAATATCAAGTCAGTATGGAAAACCACCTTGTAACAATAAACTTCAAATATTTCTACGCCTCCAACTCTGTCTGAATAACTTAGGAAAACTGCTAGGCTCTACCTACTTTCCCTGCCCTTGGGTCATGAGTTAGAGACTGAAGTTGTACACTGGGACACCAGTAAATCTCTTCTCCTTTGTTCCTCCTCTGTCAGACTTTATTGATGACCAATGCTTGCAACCATGCTTCACATATAGAACTTGTTAGGTTTTTTGTTTTTTCATGTAGAAAGCTGTGATAACTAATGTGATTGTCAACCAGACTGGAGTAAGAAATGCCTAGGACATTATTGAGGAATGTTTGGTGTGCTTGTAAGGGCAATTCTAGAGTTGACTCAATGAGAGGACAAAATCTGCCATGAATGTTGGTAGCACCATCCTGTGCATTGTAACCCTAGGCTGAATATAAAGGAAGAAAGGTGAAATCCAGCTGAGTGCTAGGCTTCTCATATTTTGGTTTTCTGACCTACCCAATGTGAGCAAGGAGGAAGAATAGCTCCCACCACTGTGCCCCTCTCCATCATGGACTGTTCTCTTGCTCTATGAGCTTAACACATAATTCTTTCCTTAAGTTGCTTTTGATCAGGTATTTGGTCAAAGCAACAAGATAAAGGACTAATACAGAGGATCAGGTTTCTTCTTACTCATGTTGCAAAGGCAGAATCTTACTTTGTTGCTTTGATATGGATGTTGCAGACTTCAAGCCAGGGTTAAAGAGATAATTCTTTTAAGGAAGTCTCAGTTGCTGTCTGGATGGAATTAAAGCATCAAGGCTATGTGGCTTGGGATGGAACTTTACTCTTAGAAAGTCTCATCTTATGAAATAGACCTTCATGGTATGGTAGATATGTGCCTGATGGTGGAGCCTGCACTCCAGAAAGAGGTTATTTGCATGAAAAGATATTGTTAAATGTGTACATGCCCTCCATTCCACTCATCTGTTTATGAATGAGATGGAATCCAGGACCATGAAATCCCATACTTCACACTTAACAAATAAAGAATTCTACATCAAAGGCAAAGAAAATTGGAGAAAAGAAATGGCATTAAATGCTTCAAGAAACATGTAGTCCTGGGTTCTGGAGGGTCCTCCAGAATAGCTCCCTGGCTTTAGGCAAGCACTGTAATCTTACCTTAATTTACATATCCTAGCAATTTCAAGTGTTAAGAGACTTACATGTGGCCATAAAATGCCCCAGTTCTCTTTCCAAGTGTATCAGACAACTACTTCCAACAATGATTGCCTATAGCAGTTTTCCTTTTGCTCCCTCTACTCTCTCTTGTGTAGTCCCCTATCCCAAGTTCTTCCTGTCTCCTCACTAGCTAGCAGCATGCCACTGAAAGGTGTTCGGTGTATCCTTCCTCTCTGGCTGGAGACAAATCATTGCCTACTCAAGTTTCTGTGAGTAGACTTTAAAGCCACACAATTAACAACTCCCCTATTCCTTTTCTGTCCCCTTGTGGTCTTGGCCTCTGATAGATGGATAGTTGTATCCTAACCTGACATCATTTGTCATGTCCTGGCACACTGACAATAGCTTCTCTGTTTCTAGAAGTCCAGGAGCTAGAGTGTCAGGCAGGGATACTAAAACTCCTGTCCTTAGTACACAGTTCCTCCTTTAGAGAGCTGCAGGCCACTGAAGGCTAGTTTGAGACCATTGAGCTACTGAAGCATGGAACATATCAACCATCCTGCAGAGTGACTATGAAGGCTTTATTATCACCATGCTTGGTCTTAGGCAAACGAAGTGGATGCTTAGGACGGAGTGGGAACTGTCTGCTTCCACAAATCAGAGTGCTACAGTCTTCTGGCCTCTCCAGTCACATGCTGTCATAAGTGATTCTTACACAAGAATAACTGTAGTTAATGGGGTAAGGGAGTTGATATAGGACTAGTAACAATGATATTAATAATAATAGTTACATAAAGATTGCCATGAGGAAGTCCTAAATCTTGTAGATATATAGGCAGAATACCCTTTATCCAAAAGGCCAAAGACCCTAATATTCCAAAATCTAAAACTTGTTTGAAATTTACATCTAATCTTCTATGATGGGTCACAGGCAAAATAAGGGCACAGTAAAAATATTGTTGAATATTACATTTAAGTGGTGCATATTGAAGTATGCATGAAACAAATAGATTTCACGTTTAGACTTGTATCTCATTCATAATGTAACTCATCCTGTATAAATAAATATGAAAAGATCTAAAAAAAATTCCAAGTTTCAAGCATTTTTGAAAAGGGACACTCAGCTTATATTATAGTTAGTTTATATCTTTGAGGTAGATACTGTCTACCCCTATGTAGGATAAATAATTTGCTCTAGACTACTCATGTAATGGGTAATGGATATGGGATTCAGATCCTGTCATTCCCAAGTGAGTCTGTGATCTGGACTTTAATGCTATATGGCCTTCGACTAAGCATACAATATTCTTCTCTATAAAATCACAACAAAGGGTCAACTGGATCTCTAGGCAATTAAAGGTTATCTTTAAAAGTGGACTTAAGAAAAGAACTGTTGTTTTCTGCAGAGTATAGTGAACATTCAGGAAATAGTCCAGACTTGGGCCTGCTGGGATTTCTGTAGGTTTCTCTACTTCTTCACAACTTCTTGATATAGGCTTACCATGTGATTACGTCTGGCCAAAAAGATGTGGGCAGACATAATATGGGCTGAGTTCAATAAGGAATCATTTGGTTACTCATGTTTCTTTCTCTTCATTTATTAGCTAACTAGCTGACAGCCTTGAAGGACATCCTCAAGGTAATGAGGTAGATTCATTAAAAAAGCAGTCTGGATCCTTGTATCACTGCTTGAATAGTGCTACATATCAGCCCACACAGATAGGTAACAGTGATTTGAACTGAATTGTTCCTCCAAATTCCTTTGCTGAAGCCCAATCCACCAATGTGACTATATTTGCAACAATGTCTATAGAGAAATAATTAATATGAAATATGGCCATAATCTTATAGTGTTAGTGTTCTTAGTAAAGGGACATCACTGGGGCTGGGATGATGGCTCAGGTGGTGAAGTGATTGCTGCTCAAGTGTAAGAATCTGAGTTTAATCTCTAATACCTGGGTACCCACTGAGCTGGGTGGTACAGCTGCCTGTGCCTATTATCTTAGTCATGAAGAGATGGAGGCTGGAGAAACCCAGGGGCTCACTGACCAGCCAGTGTAGTTCTAGGTTCAGTGAGAAACGCTGTCTCAAAAATAAGGTGAAAAGCCATTGAGGAAGTTGAAGAAGCTGCCTGACATTGATGTTCACATATGTCCATGCATTGTGTGCAAACCACGGAACACACTCAGGAGGCACCAGAGTGCTCTTGTGCTCCCTTCCCCTGATGCTTTGAGGAGTGATAGGAGAATATTGAGGTAGCATCTATCTTCAAGCAAGGAAGAAAGATCTCAAAAGAACAAAATTCTAGTGTGCTTAGGTGTGGGATTTCTATCCTCCAAACTATGAAAAGTAGATGTTGTTTGTAGTGTTTAGTTATCGGAATTCCAAGCTAATCATGAATAAGTCATAAAGTTGTGCTCCTTTACTTCACTGATATCTCAATTTATTTATTATCACAGCTGAGATGAATCTCCCTGGGTCACTTCCTTCCTAGACTTGAATATATGTGTTGCTTAATCGTTATTTCTCTTACTGGCTCTTTATCTTGGGTAAGAAAAGCTTATTTTGGTCTTACAGAGAGATGTTGCCCCAGCAGATAGAAGGAACCATTGTCTTTCAAGTGTTGTTCAGTTTGCATCCAGTTGTTACTAACCTCCAATTGAGGTGGGGAGGATGTTATTCAAAAAATATAGGTTGTGGAAGCGAGTTTCAGACTTCTAATGTATAAAATGATGGGGTAACATCATCAGTGATTTGTAGTCATATACTAGGATATTAAATAACATATTTGCCTCAACTCATTATGTAAGAATTAACATATCACCCATCTCTAGAGTTTAAAAAGAAAGGTAGAAAAGAGACATTGTGAGACAGTGATTCTTTTGAAAAAGAGTATTAACATTTGGTTAGGTATCCTTCCAAACCTGGGATAGGAAAGGATGCAGAAGTCCCTCCCAATGATCAAGAGGGATATCCAGGAGCTTTGTGTGTGTTCCTGAACCTTTGATGGACCCAGAGGATACATTCAACTTGAATGTAGGCTATGAAAAAGGATCTCAATCCTTTATGTTTCTCCTTTTGTCTTGTATCATTTCATCTTGTCTCATTTCTTCTCTCAGCTTCCCTCCTCTCCTCCTCCTTGTTTTTCCCTCCCTTCCCCTATCCTCCCCCCATTCAAAATGGCCAATAGGTGTGACTAGGCCCAGCATATATGTTTATTATAGAGTTACAGAATTTCAGACAGATCTGCATGGGCCCAACTACCCAAGAAAATCTACTGAAGAAGTAAAGGTAGAAGGGACACAGGGACAGGGATGTTCCACAAGTTTTCATAGACTGAAGGAATATAGCTGACCATAGGAAAGATTACTGTTTTGAAGGGATATGGGTTTAAGGTTTCTATAAACTTCCCATGAAGAAAATAGTTAGCTTTATACATTTGTCATATTCTAAGAACACCAGTGCCAGATTGTCTCTGCCCTTGACCCTGAGAGTTCCTTGTCAGATTCCTGCTCTTTCTTCTCCTTATACTCATGCTGAGCCAAAAACTGGAACAGCACGGTTGGTCTGGTAGTTATGTTTTCATTGACAGGGCAACAAATCCAGAAAAGGTAACCTACAGAAGAAAGGGTTTCTTTTTTTTCTTATTTGTTTTTTGAAATTTTCATATACTGTAGTTTTTATCACATACTTTACCATCTTCCAGGTGTTCTGCCTCATTCTCTACCCACTTGAATTCATGTTCTTTTTCTCTCTTAAAAAAAAAGCCAAAGCCAAACTTACTAAACAAATAAAACACACACACACACACACACACACACACACACACAATGGAGTCTTATTTGTGTTGGTCACCTACTCTTGAGCATGGATCTTGCACTGGAATGCCATTGATATATCCAGTGTCACTCCATTGGCAGGAGGTCCCTGATTTATCTCTTCCCTATCAGCTATCAATTGTGAATAGCTTCTGGGCTAGCGTGGGACTTACCCTCTTCCATGATGTGACTTTTTTTCTAGCTTGAGGTTACAAAAGTCTTGTGCATAATTCCACAGTGTCTGGTAGTTCACATGTGTACCTGACCTGTTATGTCTGAAAAAATGCTGTTTCCTTGAAGCTGTTCACCATCTCTGTCTCTTACAATCTCTCTCTCTGCCTCCTCTTCTACATAGATTAATGAACCTTGAGGGGGAAAGATTTGATAAAGACATTTCATTCAGGGCTGAGCACTCTAAAATCTCTTACTCTTTGTACCTTGTTCTGATGTAGGTCTCAGTGTAAATTACTATTTACTGCAAGAGTAAAGCTTCTTTGATGAGGGTTGAGGGATACAATAATCTATAGGTATAGCTGTGTATCATTAGGAGTTGTTTTATTGTAACTTTCATTTTGCAGAATAATATTAGGGTGTTTTTCCGTAGGCTCATCATCTATCTCTAGTCATAGATTCTTGATCTCATTAACAGTATCAGGTATGGGTTTCATCTCATGGGGTGTACCTTAAATCCAGGAAAAATTGATTGATTACTCCTCTAACATTTTGCCACTGTTGTATCAATGGGTATCTCTCCCAGGCAAGTTATGATTTTTTTTTAGTAGCCTTCGAGCTTTCAAAATTCAGAGACTTAGCTCTTCTCATTCCTATTTCATCCCTGTGGGTGTTTACTGAATATGTTAAGTGAACCCAATGCCGAACTATCATTTATTAACAAATTCTATAGGATATATGTGATATGCCATGCACAAGCCATATTTATCTTTTAAGATGGGTCTTAAGCTTGATTGTGTATTAAATCTTACTAAAATATTCCATGAAAAGTATGAGAGTCCATTCAGTATTCAGGTAGATAGTCCTTTTAACTGTGTTCTATGGTAACCTTGAGAGACAGGCATGTATTCTGTATAGGAAGAGAAGGAAAGATGATAATTGGCTAGTTACCTCTATTATGCCTATTTTCCCCCAAAGAGGACAGCTAAGTAATTGAGGACATAGAGGCAGGTTGGGGAGGGGAGGGTAAGCCCAGATGATCATAATTCTAGGTTATCAAAGATCCTTGGTATCACAAAAGATAAAAAAATCATGTATTCCACCAAGGCCTTGGGAGCTGAGGAATTCAACTCAAAACCAAAAACATGAAAGTTTGAACAAAGTGGCATTTAAGTTGGATTGTAAACCAGAAATAATGCCTTTTCCTTTAGTAAGAGGTCAGGGGTTGGTGTCACGTGGATCTCCTATTTCATGTAGAAGGGTCACAGATGCGAACATTACACATATCAGTCATTTTAAACCCAGCTGTGCTTGGTAACTTGCTTAGAGGTCTTGAAGGCAAGGTGCTTGGAAATTTGCCAGGGCACAGGGATTCAGTTTTAACAGGCTCAGGCACTGGCATTTTGTTTGCCTGCTGCTCTTGATCATTTTTCTCTTCTGCCTTTTATTTTTTCCCCCAGACCTTTTGGTACCAAATGATTTTTGATTAATTTATTTACCATCGCTGGGTGATTGATGCTTCTTGGTGTTGGTACTTTGTAACTTTCCAATTCTCCTAGATGTCAGTGTGACAGCTCCCTGATGATGGATTAGACCCCCATCCCTTGCTCTTTTTTTCTCCCTATGTGGGTTTTAGCAAATATAAATATTTCTAAATGCAAATTTAATGATTAAGGGCATCCAACAAAATGCATAAAGATCTATAATGTTTTCATACTAATTTACTCTTACACTAAAACCTGAGGAACAGAAGGGGCTTGTTGCATTTTAGACTTGTTGGTCTTATTGTCTTTGGGGAATTCCCTGAGCAATTTTTCTGACTTTTGACATCTCTGGTATCTCACCTTTCCGTACCTTCTTACTGGTCTTGATGGTTTCGGTAAACTCACTTTCCTTATTAATATAGGAGCTGGGGTTGGTGGTGAATAAGAGTGTCACATAGAGGTAAGTCCTTACTCTTCATCAAGCTCACAAGAGTGGAGGTATTTTTCTACTAAGTCCATAAATACTCATTGAGGATTTAATATATGCTTGGAAGACTTAAGAATCTTTGTATAACTTTTTTTCCCCGTATTTTAAAGATAAGAGGACTGGTGATCTAGAAAGGTAATCTATGTATTTTAAATAATTTCATTAGTAAATGATAGAATAATGGTTTGAACTCAGTCTTTTTCAAATTTATGACTTTGCATTGTTTCCCATGATACTATCTGGAACAGATGAAGGAACTCCAAAATTCAATGGACACATGTCTGTGTGGGTTTGAATCCCACTTTTGGTTCCAAAAAACTGTATTAGCCAAGGTTTTCTAAAGGAACAGAACAAATGAAATGAATTTATTTGACATCTATCTATCTATCTATCTATCTATCTATCTATCTATCTATCTACCTGGTAATCATGCATCTATAGATATATCTAGATATAAATATAAGGGGATTTACTAAGATGGCTTACAGGCTGTGGCCAAGCTAACCAGCCCAACAATGGTTATCTACTAATGGAAGGCATAAGAATTTAGTAGTGGTTCAGTTCATGAGGCTGAGGGTCTCAGCTGGTCTTCAGCATAGTCAAAAATCCCAAAGAAGTAGGCTTTAAAGGCAGTGAAGAAATGACTTGCTAGCGGCAGCAAGAGCAAGCCGGAGAAGACAGTGAGCTTCCTTCTTCCATGTCCTTTATGTAGGCTGCCAGCAGAAGGTGTGGCACAAATTAAAAGTGAATCTTGCCACCTCAGAGGTTCCCGATTAGAAGTGGGCCTTTCAGCCATCCATCGAACTGAGTGCAGGGTCCCCAGTGAAGGAATTAGAGAAAAGACCAATGGAGCT
>NW_022196912.1:28049080-28050071 GCF_008632895.1 Mastomys coucha
AAAAAAAAAAAAAAAAGAAGTGGGCCTTTCTACTTCAAAGGATTTGATAAAGGGAAAATCCCTTACTGGTGTACCATGCTGCATGGGTTTGTGTTAATTCCGGATGTAGTCAAGTAGACAATTAAAAATAGCCATCACAAGTGTATCCTTTGTCAACTTGACATACAATCACATATCCTTTTGTTATGCTTAATTTCCAAATGAGTCATAAATTTTGGAGGAAACTTGTATTGGTTTATTTTTATATTACTGCAACAAAATTCCTGAGCCATATTAACTTCTAAAGAAAGGAGTTTGATTTTAGTAGATATTCTGGCCCAAGTTTGAAGCCTTCCATCTAGTGATAGCCTTCTTATTGACAAAATCTCATGGAGATACATAGCATCATATATCACTAGTGGTAGAGTATGCATGTGTACACATGTATCTGTCTGTGTCTCTCCGTGTGTGGTGTTTCTGAAGGAAACCGACCCGCAGCTTCACTTCATTCCGTGGGTGATTCACGAACAGGGGAACTCGAGATTCCGTAAAATAAGCGGGTAGGGAGGACAAAGAAGCGACACCAGGAAAGGATGCTTATCGAGGTGTAATCTTTACTTAGAGAAACAGAATATATATACTTGAGGCAACAAAGTCAAGTCTTTTAGCAGATAGGTGAGAGCAGGGAAACGGGCATATCAAAGCTAGGACTTCAAGGCAGGGAGGCGGATCAAAGCCACAGCCCCTTTTGAATGTTGGGCTACTGGTTCCGGCTTAAATCTCTGAGCTGGCTCCAGACCCCTAGTGAGCCGAGTTGCTGTCTCAAGCGTCGGTTGAGACCCCTCCGTGAAATCCGCAGGACCGGCACAATTCACCCTTAATTGAAATATACAAAAATAAGGAAATGCGAAACGATCTCGACATGAATACATGGGCAAAGGTGTGGAACACCTTCTGGCTCCACCCTCCAAGGCGATAGCGCACAGTGGGAAATCCAGGCCAAGAAACGTCT
>NW_022196912.1:28050729-28051063 GCF_008632895.1 Mastomys coucha
TTCTCTGATCTCTTCAATTAATTCTCCTATTTTGGTCTCGAGTTCATCTTTAATCAGGCGAGACCCACTTATAGAACACTCCCTAGCCTGGGAGGGCGCAGACTTATGTACGACACGCTGCCTTCTGAAGTGAGGTAAATCACGTTTCGTACTGACAGAAAATTGAGTCTTCCCAGCCGCCGTACTGACTGAACCAGAAGACGTTTGACTACCCACGGAGGAGATATGACCCTCCTCGCTATCCATAGAGCTGGAGTCTAGAGAACCTTGACCTGTCCCAGCCGAGCTATCGCCTGTCTGCTCTGATTCCGAAAGGCTGATGTAACTAGCTGAA
>NW_022196912.1:28052234-28109067 GCF_008632895.1 Mastomys coucha
CTGGTGAGCCGAGTTGCTGTCTCAAGCGTCGGTTGAGACCCCTCCGTGAAATCCGCAGGACCGGCACACCGGTTAGTTCTCCACTATGTGTATTAACTATCAATACATGTGTCCTATATGAACACATTCAAATCATGTGCAAATAACACTATAGTTATAAGTGTTCCTGACATATCTAGTTCTCAAGCTTAGGTAGTTAGATGCCAAATTGTTGAACTACCTAAAATCAATGGGAATGTTTAATAAAATAAAGATTGATGAGCTCATAGTGACTGCGCTGTATGCATGAGACCCGTGCAAATGAAGCTAACCAAAATCCCAACAGAGACCAGGGAGGGACTCATAAAGTCTACCCCTTACTGTGGTGCTATTGGCAACTGATGGCTACCTGGAGACAGAGATTGTTTTCTTTATGTATTCAGCTCTTGATGTTTCCATGGATGGCTTTATAACACTGCACTTATTGGCAGCATGAGTTTGACCCAGTAGGTTAAAACAAAACAAAACAACAAAAACAAAACAAAACAAAACAAAAAAAAAACACATGAAATTGGGAGGAAAAGTGTTGGTAGGGTGTGAGAGAAGTTGAAAAGGAGTGGGGAGGTGAATCAGATAAAAAATATATTAATCTATGCAATTCTCAAACAGTAAATTAAAAAAAAATGGTAGACGAGATTAGAGATTCTCAAGCCTCTTCAAACCTTCTGGAGTCTGAGGTTGACCCAAACTCTACTGCTTTGACTACAGAGTAACACTGTATGTCTCATTCTGATTCTCAACCAGGTTTATCAATCAGTGCCTGGCTTTTACTGACGTCTCCATTGAGCAATGAATAACACTGAGCCTCTTAGCTATTTAGTGTGGCCCAAGTTGTACTCACCTTATAGAATTTTGCTAAGTAGCTCCTTACAAGGATCTGCAATGCATTCTTCTTAGCTACAGCCCACAGTGCCTGCTATGAAAACCACAGCTTCTTAAGCTGTGGGTCCCATACTGAAGCGGGGGTTGGGGGTGTGAAGGATCAGCACCAGGGAAAGATTTTTGAGTGCACAGGACTGAAAACTGACTTTCAATAAGACATGTAATAGATCAGAATTACTTCTGGAGATGCTCACCTGTGCCACATCATATAGTTTCCTTCACTGCACTCTTACTTCTCTACATCATTCCACACCATCAAGCCACCCAGGACTAGTTAATACTTCCTGGGTTACTTTGGCTCAGATGTAAGACTCTTTTGCGTGCCATGAACTGTACTGTACTTTCACTGATCACACAAATGCCTTCTCTTTAAGAAGCATAATGACATAATTATAGAAAATGAAGACTTCTAATACTTTCCTGTCACTATCCCTCAGCATGTAAGTATCAAATTAGTAAGTCTTGAGATTGCATTGTGTTACAATGCTTGATTTTAAAAAAGATGTCTTTAGAGTTACTTATTTGAGGTTCATAGGAATTCATTAAGTGACTTCTGGTTTTGGATTAGGGTAGAACTTTCAACAATTTCTGAAGTGGCCCTAAACATACTTCTGCTATTTTATGCAACATATTTAAGCAAAGTGGCATTTTCAATGTTGAGATTTATAAAAAAAATATTTATCAATTCTATAAAACATTGATGATACTCTGTGTCTTAAAAGTGTCAAACATTTAGCCAAGGTTTCATTATTTGGGTAAAAAAGTCCCCACTTATATTTCATTTGTGTTCATAATTACTTTAATCTTTGATTACTAGTAAAATTGAAGATACAACAAAGAATTGTTTCTATGATTATTATCATAAATATTTGATTTGTGCATTCTTAGGTTGTAGTCACTTAAGTTTGTTTTTGTTTTTGTTTTTTGAAAAGGGATTGCACATGGAAAAGCTTAAGTCTTGGTATAAATTACAGGTACTTCTAGCTGAGGCTGTCTATGTGCTCAGGGCAATAAAGTACTTTAGAATGGATGTACCATGCAGATACTATCACAAGTCACCAAGGCTGGTGTTGCTACTATCTACACTTTGCGGATGAGGTCATTTTATTCTGGAGACACACACAATATATATTTTAAAAGTCTGTTTATATTAGCTTTTCAGATATTTGCAGTAAGAATACTTTCTAACTTTCCAGATTTTCATAATTTAATATGATCTGAAAATAACAAAGAACTGACATTTTCCAAGCCAAGATGTTTACTTGAAGAGGTAAAGGCTATCTTCTAGAGGGTCCATAATCAGGGGAGCCCTGAGATCTTGTGAGCTCTGCCTCTTCCTCTAACGTATGAGCCCTTGTGGGCAGAACCAGCACCTCCTCCTGTAGTGGGTGAGGGTAATTGTATAGTGAGGATTCAGTGAGCACACATTGTCATCTCCATACAGATCACATTGTGATCTCCACACAGTCATCGCAAGTTCAGTTTGCCTGTGGTATTTCCTAAGTGACTCAAGAAAGGATGGAATTGGGGCTGAGAAGATGGTTCAGTGGACCATGCACTTGCCAAGCAAGCATGGGGATCAGAGTTTTGATAAAATCTGGGCTGGTATGGTGGCAGCCAACCTGATAATGTTATTGCTTGGGAGATCAAAAGAGGGAATGTCAGGGAAAATCTGGTTAGCTAGATTAGACAAACCAATGAACCCCTGGGCTCAGCAAGGGATTCTACCTTGATAAATAAAGACAACTGACAACAATCTCTGGCTTTTACACATGCACCCACATACAGGCAAATACATGTAAACATATGCATTAGCACCACATTTACACATGTATGAATGTACACATAAAAACATAAAAGGAAGAGGGAAAATAAGCTTTTTCCTAGATTACTGAAGCACAAGAACTTGAGGTACTTTAGAAACTTCTTTGGCATTCCTGTTTCTGATTGATGGAGAATATCTCCTTTGCACACAGTGGCTGCCTAACATACCCTATCACATTGGATTAAAATGTAAGAACATGAGGATATTTAGCTTTGTCACTGATTTACCCCCTGGTATCTTGAATGCATCCCCCCTTTTTTTGCCTTGACTTTGCTCATCTGCCAAATGGGAGTCCTGGTCTCTTATTAGTTCTCAGGGCCATGTATAAGAGATGAATTAGCTATTATTAATGTACTGCAAACTTCTTGGTGACACTAGCTACATAAATATAGATTGTTCTTGTTTGAAACAAGTGATGCTAAACAAAACCAAGGAATATTAAATTATGAATTTACAGAAGAGATAAATTATGGAGGTAGTTATTATTTAAATTGGAGAAATATTTCTCATTTTCAGCCCAGGGTTCCTTTACTAAGCAATCTATCTTATGCTTTTAAAAAAAAGTAATTCAATTTACAAAAATTTGATTTGTGTGCAACTTTTTAGAAACATTTATCATGTAAAGTGAGACATCATCTGACTAAATTAGAGAATTTACCAGTATGTCTTGGCTTAGGATACATATCATTTCCTCCAAGAATGAGAATATTGGCAAATTGAATCTTGCATATCCCTTTCTCAAACCAAGACCATCCAAGTCCAGTTTTGAAGCATCTGGTCTGGCAATTAGTGGTAGCAGTGGAAATACTTGGATGCATGCTTTTGATCTGTCAGCAAACCACTAGTGAGCTCAAAGTTCACAAGGGTTCAGTACTCTCCTCTGGAAAATGAGGTTGGTGGAGACGCTGGTCTTTTCCAGCTTTAGAGTTCATTGCTAAAAGGAGTGATGCAAACTCACAAAAGACAGGAGCTGGCAAGCTGTCAATGTGTAATAAATCAAAACATCGATGGATAAACAAAGTCCGAGTTTTCATTTCTTTCCACCCAGTTCTGAAAACCCTGGAGCAGAGCTCCAAGTTTACAAATAAGAAAATAAAAAGCCAGCTCAGAAAAGCCAATTCTTTTCTTCATTAACTTAACCTCTCCTGACCATTCTCACACCTATAAGCTTGGTTGGGATGCGGGAGGGAAGAGGTGGATTCCATGACATTATTTTCATGGCTCTGTCAGAAAAGAGACATGCAGATCGAAGGTCACGCCAAGCTGATCATGGGAGACTGCAGTCCACCTTTTACATTTCACCTCCTACCACCAATTACTAGAATCGCAAGGAGTGAAGAGACCCAAAGACATGGGGGTAGCTCACCCTGAGTCTTTCACTGCATTCCACTGCATTTCCCAACACAGGTCAGTGCTGCCTGGCACTGGATGCCTTTGTCATTCTGCTAATCATCAGTAAGACTCCATAGCTGAGTCTCAGCCCTGGCCATGGGCATTCTGCTCTCTGGTCTCTGCTCCCTGGTAGAGATGTTGCCCCCTCCTAAGAGTGGAGGGAGAATTGCCAAGGAATCTCATTAGCCTGCTGAGGGCACACACCAATCTCACAGAGTTTTTGGCCTCAGCCATTTGACTCTCATCAGAAAATCATTTTTTAGAAGCATTTGTCAGTGTAAGAAAGCAGGCTCATGAACTAAATTAGAATCTGGATTATTCTGCTCCCACCCCCCATGTATAGGGTGCAGAAGACCAGGAACCATTAGTTTTGCCTGAAGCCTATTTATTTTCCTGGACATTTTCATCTGTTGTTCTCAAAGGTGGATGAGGCCTACAGTATGGAATCAAAGCTCTCCAAGATTTGAGGCTTGTCATTTCTTCCCTCTTAGAGGCTGGCAGTCTTGGCAAGGGATCTTGTCTTCTGACTTTTGGTTCTATCTGTTTCCTCTCAGATCGTCACCTCCCACAGGAATGAATTCTCAGCGTGTCTCCAGGAAATTAAAGTAATCCATTATATATTGTCTCCCATCATTGATGCAGGGATAATAGCATTTAACCCACCTTTGCAGTGTACTGAGTGGCCTGTCAGGATCTCTTCTTTCAGAGGACAACTTGGAAACACTTTAATAAATGCTCCTTAACTGGATGCTTTAAAGAACACATGGGGTCAAATGGCAAACTGCTCTGTAATAACCGCTTCGGCAAACAAGACTGGCTGTCATTAACTGGCTGGCTTCTTTGTCTCTTCTCTTCCTCTCTCCAGTGATTCCATTTCTTCAGTGACATGCTATCTCCATCTGGATGTATAGTCTTTGGGGGAACCTAGATCCTGTTCACTACAGACCATTCATTCTATTCCTGCAGACATTCCTATCTCTTAAGCTGGCAGTGGTAGAGTCATATGACCCATCGCATTACTAGTAAATAGACTGATCTATGGGATTCAGCTTGGTGCTGGTACACAGTAACAGTGTAGAACTGGGCTGATTGTCATCTACTGCATACCTGTGCTTTCATTTTCAGTACAACTGGAAGCATAATCATACACTTCGGGAAATCTGCTTTTGCACATCAGCCTGAGTTACCCATCATTGTCATCTACTAGCCTGAAACTTGTGTGTCACTGCTAGTGAACAGGCAAAGATGCTGTTTCTCATTTTATCTTCTTACCTACTCTTCAGAGAGGATAAAGAGCAACAGACATTCCACAGTCTAGGGAAGATGATCACCAGAATGTAGTGTGAACCTTTTCTCTCATCCTACAGACAGGGAAATTAAGTGAATGCTAAGCTTTGTTATACCTTGAATCTGAAATATCCCCATGTTGTGTGACACTATTGATAGATAGATATGAACAAATATCTACTCACTCCAGATAGGGAACTGGGGACCAACCAAAGCACAAAGAGCACCAAAGTCCAACTTGAGTTTTATTGGGGTTATGTACAGAATTGTGGGTGAAGGAGTACTTGCAGGAACAAATATGATTCAAAGACAGCTATGTCACCAAATCCTCCTCCCCAGTATGGGTGAGAACCCATAACAGGAGGAACCACTGGAGCATACTGCATAACCTTCAGGCAGCTCAACATGTGTGAACTACTCTTCCAGGTAGTTCAATTGGTTTAAGCCTCTCCTAGGCAGCTCAGATTGCCTGACTCTCTCTCTCAGCAATCCTTACTGCTTCTGTTTGCTTGGGGAAGGAGGGACTTAGTGAATATAGTCAGTTTCAGGGACTTCCTAAAACTGTTAATAAGCTTCCTAGTAGGACAGAATGATATTTCCTACCTTAGACATCATCCTGTTGTTTAAAGCATCCTAAATCTTAAGAAGGTTTCCTCTAATCTTATGGAAGGTTTTAATCCTAGAGTAAATGGTTAACAACACCCTATAGCTTCATGTCTGGGACTCTTGGTCTGAGGAAGAGCTGTGGCATCTTAGAAAGTGGTTCTTGACTTGTGAAAGTATGTCTCTATGTCTGGGCCTTTGGAGGTTATACCTACTTCTTGTTCTGGATGGAGTCTTTGCTTCCTAGTCTATCAAGACATAGAGTCTCTTCCATAAGCTCTCACCATGATAAACACCATCTTCCTACTGTGACAGGCTGAAATCTCCCAGAAACCAAGAGCCAAAATGAACCTGTCCTTTTCTTCAGTTCAGGTATTTTGTTAGGCACAAGAAAGTTAATGACCCAGTCATCATGAGTGTTCTCAGCGGTATTCAATGGCTCTGTTACCTGCATGGAGACAACTCAATTCAATTGAGGGCCATTTATGCATTTCCAGAAATGTCATTATATCAGTCTTGGGAATATTTTTTCAGTGCTTTCTGTTAATTCTGACTCTCAGTTGATGTGCCTGCATTAATAAAAGCTCCCAAAACTGTCTTGAATAGGAGATTCCCAGAAACAAACAAACAAACTAAGGGATGCCATGATACCAGTGAAAGTCTAGGAAAATCTTCATATTTTCATATCTTTGCTTTGTAAGGACCATGGCTTAGAAGAGCTTAGAAGGATGACCTTAATGAGTTTATCACATAGAAGCATGGGATATGGAATTGTTCTTGCTTTGCTGCAAAACAGTCACAGTTGGAGGTATAGAACAAAACAAAGTCAAACCCAAATCTCTCAAGAAACACATTAGACAGTTACTCTAGCACCTGGGATGTGTTCCTAGCAGAATGTACAAGTGTTAGAGCTTTCTGACCAAGCTGGTAGGCTGTTGAAATGAAAGTTTCTTTCCACTTCACAGACAGACCTAGGAACAGAATCTTCATAGATTATTCAGCTTAGTAGATTCCATGTGTGACATGCACTCACACACACATACATGAAAGGGAGAGGAGGAAGGAGGAGAAGGAGGAAGAGGAGGAAGAGGAAGAGGAAGAGGAGGAGGAGGAGGAGAGACAGAGAGAGAGAGAGATTAAGAAACAAAACTTTTTTCTTATACAAATAATATATAGACTCCCTAAACAAATGCCACTGTGGTCATCTCACTGACATGGTAGAGTGTAGGGGATGAGAATCATGCCAGTGGATGCCCTTCTTATCTGTTTATTTTCTGCATGGCTACTCCCATCAGCATCTCCCCAGGTCCACTCGTGGAACCCTAGTGTGAAAACTTCTGACTTCTTTTAACTTTTGTGCTTTGCAAGTGAAGTCCCTGAGGTTGGAAGATATGGATTAGCCTTGTATTTGCAAATATGCATAGGAATTGACTACTAGATGCATCAAAGGTGTTAATCTTTCTTAGTGGGATGTAGACAAATTTCACTCCAGGAGCCAGAATGATATGGTGGATGTTGATTTTTGCATTTAGGGCAAAAGGGAAGGACTTGTTCTCTCCTTTCAAAGTTCCTTGAACCCCTTCTCTCTCTCTAGGTCTCAGATGTTTATACAACCTAGCTGGGCTGGGCATGAGCCCACAGGAAGGGAGTTTTCTTCTGTGCTAATGCAGGAAGGAACATGGCATTGATCTTCCTGCAATTATAAGCTCAATGTGTTTCCCTTGAATTTTTAGAAAAACCAAAGGTACTTTGCAAGTGCAATAGAGCTTCCAATTAGGCATTTAAGTTCCGCATTTCTGTTTCCCTAATGACTTGACTTGCTCTCTTGCTTTATGAAATGAAAATAGCTTTATTTGGGCGTGAGAATGCTGCTGATTGC
This sequence comes from Mastomys coucha, assembly GCF_008632895.1. Classification (NCBI taxonomy): domain Eukaryota; kingdom Metazoa; phylum Chordata; class Mammalia; order Rodentia; family Muridae; genus Mastomys; species Mastomys coucha. Next base: position 28,060,142 of record NW_022196912.1, read on the forward strand.
ATGCTTAATATGCCTTTGCAACAAGCTGCAGTCTGTTTCTAGACTATGCGATGGATAGAATAATACATTTCTTTGCTCCTTTCTCCTACATATTTATGGCTATCTCTTCAGCCCTGGATCTGTATTGACTGAGGGCAGTGAAGTCTAGGTAGAAATGACCAGAAGGCTGGGATGTTATGCTGACAAAAGGAAAACTACTTTTGAAGTGAGCCCATTGGATGCAGGATCCTGATTGGGGGGAAAGATAGAGAGTCCCAGCCTTGTAAAGTACTGAATAGTAGGAGTAGTAGCCATGGTGTTGGGGACAGAGTAGAGAAGATGTGGAGGACAAGGAAAAGGCATCAGAATAGTTGCTATGCTTTAACAAAGAAGCTAGCCCTGGGAACAGGTATGGTGGCAGGGCTTTTAATCCCAGCACCCAGGAGGCAGAGGTAGGTAGGTCAGATTATTGACTATCCTGATCTACAGAGTAAATTCCAGGATAGTAAGGGCTATACAGAGAAACACTATCCTTACAAAAGGAACTGTGAGAAGGACCTTTTCAGATCCAATAAAAGAAGAATGTTCTGGGTCAAGGGGGAGATTGAACTGACAATAGGGTATGTGTCCATTTCCAACTTTATCCTTGCATGGTGCATGCAGATGACTCCAATTTCCAGAAATCCAAGCACCATTCCTTCGCCCATGTTCTGAAGACATTGAATAGACATTTTCAAAGACATTGAATAGACTGTAGCTCTTAGAGTCTTTCCTATGACTGACAGCACTTTTTAAATGCTTCAGTGACCTCTATTCTTTTCAGTGCTCAAATCTTCCTCATCATTCAAGCCACACACAGCCAAGAATCCTCTGAAGACACATCTCAGCAGGACTCTGCACGCCTATTAACCCTTTCAGCCTGTACTATGTTTCCACTGTTGTCCCCTGTGTAATACATGAAGTTGTATCGTTTTTTGCATTGCTTGGACCCAGATGAGTGGCCTAGGTGGCTTTCCCCCTGACTACCAAGTAGTAGAAGCACACATGGGAACTATTAGAAGCAGCATAGCCTTTTTCGCCAGTGTGACCATTTGGGGGAGGACATCCTATGGTTCCCCACTGCTACTGGATGGTGGACTGTATGCTTATTAATTGTAGAAACCTCTGCAGGGAGGACCACAGCCACAACCCTGGCATCTGGGTACTTTGCAGTCTGGGGAGAAAACCACCTCTGCTCTAGTTTAGGATGCTCTTAGTTAGCTTTCTTGTCTAAAGTGCCCTTGAATAGAAGTGAGATTGTAGAGGACCTTGGTCATTGCTGCAAGGCAGCTGTGACTAAAACGTAGTACAAGAAAATAAAGGAGGTCTCCTATGGTTCCATTTCTCCTTATTTCTGGGCACACTCTGAGCCTTCCTTAAAGCATATCACCTGCTCAGCAGTGCTAGCTGGCCTGCTGATGGGAAGGCCTGCTTTACCAGTCTGAAGGAGACCCTGAGGTCATTGTGTCCATTCCCCTGCCTTCAGGCAGGATTAGTGATAAGCTGGCCCTGCCAGAGGATAATCTCTTCTACTTGTAAAAGCTTCCAGAGCAGTCCTGACTCTCTCTGGAGACCATTCATTGCAACTTTTAACAACTTTCACCATCAGGAAATTCTCCCCCATAGCTATCCTAAATCCCCTATGCTGGGGATTAAGCTCTTTTTCTTATTCTATCCTCTGTAGCCACTGCCAAGACTTAGCCTGCACTGCCTAAGAACTCTGCTGATACCTGAAGATTGTATGAAATCCTGCCTGCCTGTCTTTCCCTGATGAATAATCCCAGCTTCCTTTTCTCCCAGGCCCTGCTGCCTGCTTGCTTATCACCTTTGGGGCTGCTTTCTGAGTCCCACTGAGGGCTAATCTCCCCAGTGGGAAGGGGGCCCAGATGGGGCAAGGTGTTTCATAAGTTTTTAGTCTATCTTAGGTGTACAGAAAGTCTTTCTGGAAATCATAACTAGAACAATACTTTTCTGTCCATGACCCTGGATGATACTTGTGTTAGTAATGATAACCCAGCTTGTGAAAATGGCCGCCTTTTATCTTACCAGCTGCCAAATATACTTTGCTCCCCTTCTGAACAGAGAACGTGTGCCACCCCAACCAGAAATATTAATGTACTTCATTTCTTCTGGATCAGTACTGACAATTACCACTTCTAGAAGTAAGGACTACAGAGTTGGGATGATCCAGTGGGAGATCCATGGCTCTCCATGCAGTGTTTCAAAAGGAAAGTGATCTTAACAGTTTAATGGAATGTGGATACTTACATCCCTCAAATAGTACTCTGTCTGAGGCAAAATTATCACCTTGGTTTTGGTGATTTCCATCATCTTTTCTTCTATGCTATCTGGCTTATAGGCCTTTATGCCTTCTTTTTTGTGGGTACCAGTGTCCCTAGCCTATGTGTTCCTTTGCTTGCACAGCACTAGTGAACTTCTCTATCCCTTTCCCTTTTTTTTTCTGGCATACTCTGCAACATGACTACCCCAGCATTGACTAACCCCCATTTCCTGCTTGTCACAGATATCAATTACAAAAAGCACTGAACAGGTTCTCAGGGATATTCACATGTTGAAATAAATATTTAATCAATAAACCCTGGTGGTAGGGTCTAGATACCCCCCTAATGTTCTGGTTTCCTGAACACACACACACACACACACACACACACACACACACACACACACACAGCCTTTATATTTTGATATACCTTAAACAGCACAATAGCTGGGCCACTTGCTAACCTCCACTTGGATAATCTACTTCTTGCTGATAATCCTGAGTAATTACTTACTAAATTCTATGTTCTACATTGGCTGCCATGGACCCAGTTGGGCATCCACATGGGCCACACTCTCCCAGCTGCTTTACTTGGTGGCTATATCTCTCTGTCCTCCACTCTTTTCAGGAATCGTGGTCTCCTCTCCTCCACACTCTCCCAGTATGATCTCCTCCTTTCTCCTCCCTCTCTGTCCCCGAGAATCATAAAGTCCTGCCTCTGTCTGTCTTGTCCAGCCATTGGCTGCTGGCATCTTTATTTACCAATCAGAACCAGTTGGGGGCATGGGTCCTCAGTTTCTTTTTTTTTTTTTTTTTTTTGGTTTTTCGAGACAGGGTTTCTCTCTGTAACCCCGGCTGTCCTGGTACTCACTATGTAGACCAGGCTGGCCTCGAACTCGGAAATCCGCCTGCCTCCGCCTCCCAAGTGCTAGGATTAAAGGCGTGCGCCACCACCGCCCGGCTCGGGTCCTCAGTTTCTTATGTATGGACACTCATGTAAGCAGTTTTGGGGACCCAAATTAACATTAGATTGCAAGGAGCATAAGGCCAAACTCTCTACATTTGTAGGCAAAATGTGCTTACTTATTAAACAGGGACAAACACTGGGGTGGGAGGGAGCAGCCAGATTCCTCAAGAAACATGGACGAGAGAATTAAGACACAATTATTTGACTTCGTGTTTTATAATAAAGAAAAAAAAAGGCAGCAAGTGTGAGTTCCTCAAAATGAGTTTGGTGGGGATTAAGTATAGAGAACATGGCTAGGGTAGTGGCAGAGGCTTCCTAGGGTAGATTGGATTGGATGGGTCTTGGGTACAGGTGAGTGTTGGCAAAGGTAGTATAGGTGGGTCTCCTAAGGAAAGGAGCAAAGAGGCATTTGATTGGCTCATAATCCTAGTTGTGTTCTGGCCATGTACTATACCTTCCAGTTCTTTGCATTTCTGTTTTCCAGGACAAGTTTCTCTTTTATTTTTCACTGATAAAAACAAAATATCCAATGAGTACCTCTGTGGTGGAACTCTTCCAACTCAGGGACTCTCTGGGACATTCTACAGATAAAGGTGGGTTGTGATTGGCTTAAAATGCATGGGATTTTCATTTTCTTGGTCTATTGGCTGGAGTGGCAGGAAGCATCTAGGCTGGTCATGCTTCTGGGTCTAACTTGTTGAGCAGTCTCCTTGGCTTATCCCACAGTTCTGTGTGAAAGTTTTATTGTCTGTCGTCCTTTGTATAGTTGGAAGCACTATTATAAACTTTGACTTTTATGCATAAGATAAGCAAAACTGTACTTTAGAATAATACACAAAATTCTAAGATAGTCTCCAAGACTTATTCCAAGATATGCCATATACATCTTCCCTTGAGTGTATCCAGAAAGGGAGATTATGATGTGACAGTCACTCTAGTAATTAGCTTTTTTTTTTTTTATGGCAACATTGACTTCAAAAATGACTGACAAGAGAGTCAATGGCTTATTCTTTCTAAAATTGAAAGATACTGTTGTTCCTTGTAAGGAGCTATAAACCCCTTCAGCTCCTTGGGTCCTTTCTCTAGCTCCTTCATTGGGGACCCTGTGCTCAGTCCAATGGATGGCTATGAGCCTCTGCTTCTGTATTAGTTGGGCACTGGCAGAGTCTCCCAGGAGACAGCTATGTGAAGGTTCTATGCCCAAATATAGGGGAATGCCAGGGCCAAGAAGCAGGAGAGGGTAGTTTGGTAAGCAGAGGGATGGGGGAGGGAACAGGTTTTTTTTTTTTTTTTTTTTTGAGGGGAAACTGGGAAAGGGAATATCATTTGAAATGTAAGTAAAGAAAAGAAAATATCTAAATAAATAAATAAATATATAAATAAATACATAAATGGAAATATACTTTATGCATGCAAGGGATTTACTTGAGGAGGATTCTTTGCCTTTAGTTTTGAAGATGGAGGACTCATGGCAAGGAATGGGGAAAACTTTTTGGAACTCATAGAAACTTTAGTCCTATGACCCTTCAGAGGCTGAAATCATCTTGCTGTAGTGTTTAATTATGGTTTACCCCTTCCAAGACCTCAGGTTGAAACGTATTCCCTCTTGTGAAGTACTAAAATTAAAATAGAAGAGTCTCCTTTTGAGAAGAAGGAGAGTGGTGCTGTGGAGACAGCTTAGTGATTAAGAGCACTAGATGACCCAGGTTCAGTTCCTAGCACCAATATGGCAGTTTACAGCTCTCTGTAACTCCAGTTCCAGGTGACCTGACACACTTACACAGACATACATGGAGACAAAAGTCCAATACACATAAAAATAACAACACTAAAAATAAATAAATCATTTAAAAAAAAGAAGATGGGCATAGACCAGTAGATACATACACCCAAGCTTCTCATCTTTTATCATGTTCTGCTACCATGGGCTTATGTTAGCAAGACCAGATGTGGTCTTTTGGCTCTAGACCAGGACTCTTGAGGTAAAATAATCCTCTTGTCTTCATCCTTACCAGCTTCTCATTCTGTGCTATTAGCAACAGTAGTTAGACTGTGACTCTCTCACATCTCAGAAGATGGAGGAAGACTTGAAGCCCTAGATGAGAATGCAGTTATTTTGGAGTTCTGATTCTAGTCTTATAAATTCTCAGCAGAACACTAAGCAATTCTATGCCCAAACTTCTGGTCTACAGAACTGTGAGCTAATAAGTGGGTGTTGTTCTCAGCTGCTAAGTTTGTGGCAATTTGTTTTGCAGCAATAGAAAATTAATACATGGGGGAATACAGAAAAGTAAACATGAAAAATTCAATAGTGGTAAGTATTGTAGAGAAGATTAAATTCCAGCATTATAATGGAGCTTGGGTTCTATGGCCACATTAGAAACAGTAGTTTCAGAAGGCCGTACTGAAATGATGCTCAGCCTGAATGACAAGAAGTCTAATGAAGACAAGAAGCAGGGAGCACAGAGAAGGAATATCCAGGACTAAAGTGGCTCAATATACTTCTTCCCCAGACAAATGTGTATGTAGAAAATGTGCATGACCATGCCCCTTGTACTCAGACTGAGATGACCTTGGTAAATGCTTGTAGACAGATAATAGTAAAGTTTGTTTTCAAATAGTTGTTGATAGAACTGTCTTTGACCAGAAACTGCCATGTGCTGATTTGATTATCCATCTGTCACTTGATTTGTTCTATAGACGTTTATGGAACATCCCATGTGCCCATCTTATATGTTATATGTTATATGTTAGGACATCATATCCCCTGGGCAGTGTATTTGTGTCTACTTCCTCAGTACTGAAGTGCTGTCCTGAAATGGGACAGAGCCAGGAGGCGGGGCCTCGAGAGATGCTTTACTAATGAAGGTGAAGATGATATTATTGCAGGAGGAGGGGAGGGCAGATAGAACTAAGCTATTTGAAGGAAATTAATGAGAAAACTAAGTGTTTGAATCCAGAGATTGACAAAAGGGCTAACTCCAACTTCTGAAGGTATAATTTAATGGGTAAGCAAATGTAGGAACCAATAAATTCTGTGCCTCTGACTTTGCTGAATTCTACTTAGTTTCTCCTCTCTGGGTGTGCATCTTCCAGAGAAGGACTGCAGGAATGACCAGACATTCAGCAAAAGGGTTTCAAGAGAAACCAGTTCCAGTGTACACTTCAGGCACCAGAGCTGACATGGACCCATTTCAATAAAGGCCAATGCATGTTAGAGGGTGAGATGAAAGAAACACTGGCTTAAGAAATAGGGAGGAAAATGGGCATGAGGGACTTTTGGGAGACACAGCCTACAAAGGTTTGCTGGTTGAGAAGGAGGAGGATATGATGATTAGTCTTCAGTATCAATGTGATATGATTCAGAATCACCAATGACCATGGAACACAAATCCCAGAACATGTTTATGTGGGGTTATCTGGAGTTAGATTAACTGAGGAGGGGAGAGCTACACTAAGTGTGAGTGATACTATTCTATGGGCAAAGGTTCTGGGACTGTAAAGAGAAGGAAGCAAGCTGAGTACCAGCATTCATCTCTCCCTGCTTCCATGATTAGGTGGCAATATGACCAGCTAGCCATCTCATGTTCTTCCCATCATGAAGAGCTATAAGCTGTATCCTGAAGTGGGGAGACAAAATAATCTCTTCCCTCTTTAAGTTGCCCTTTTGAGGTTATTTTGGCACAGTAGTAAGATAAGTAACTAAAATGGAGATTGAAAGTCAGGGGTCATGGGCTTTTTCAAGATCTCTGTGTATGTGGGCAATTGGTTGGCTAGAACTGATAGTTCATTATAAAACATTAAGGGCAAAGAACAAGAAGAGAACCATTTTAGTAAGGTAATTAAAAGCTCTTGCTGGGCTGCAGTTCCATGTGTGAGGGGTATTGGTACATGGGCATTGATAGCTAGGAACATGAACAAGCAAAGAGGGGAGAGTAGGACCTAATACTGAAGAACCAATTTTAAAGATAATAAAAGCTTATAGAGAAATTAAATTGAATGTGTGAGAAGATGGTATGATTAGGCAAAAATTGGCTCTCCTTAGGAGACAGCAGAGGGGGATTCTGGAGCACATATGATGTTATTCAGATGTGTCCAGGAGACATCAGGGAGTCTGGTCACTGCAGGGATGTAGAAGAGGTACCCATCTGACAATGTTTGGGCTTGCTGTAGGGAGGTGGTGGAGTTACTTAATGATTGTGATCTTCCCATCTTTTTTATTTTTTAAGAAGTAAAATTCCAATTTGTTGGTTGCCATTTTGTCCTGTTGACAGTGTCTTTTGCCTTACAGAAGCTTTGCAACTTTATGAGGTCCCATTTGTCAATTCTTGATCTTAGAACGTAAGCTAGTGGTGTTCTCTTTAGGAAATTTTCCCCTGTGCCTATTTGCTCGAGGTTCTTCCCTACTTTCTGTTCTATTAGTTTCAGTGTATCTGGTTTTATGTGGAGGTCCTTGATCCACTTGGACTTGAGCTTTGTACAAGGAGATAGGAAAGGGTCAATTTGCATTCTTCTACATGCTAACTGCCAATTGAGCCAGCACCATCTGTTGAAAATGCTGTCTTTTTTCCACTGTATGGTTTTAGCTCCTTTGTCAAAGATCAAGTGACCATAGGTGTGTGAGTTCATTTCTGGGTCTTCAATTCTGTTCCATTGATCTACCTGCCTGTCACTGTACCAGTACCATGCAGTTTTTATCACAATTGCTCTGTAGTACAGCTTAAGGTCCGGGATTGTGATTTCACCAGAGATTCCTTTATTGTCGAAAATAGTTTTGGCTATCCTGAGTTTTTTGTTGTTCCAGATGCATTTGCAAATTGCTCTTTCTATGTCTGTGAAGGATTGAGTTGGAATTTTGATGGGGATTGCACTGAATCTGTAGATTGCTTTTGGCAAGATTGCCATTTTTACTGTATTAATCATCATGGTAGGACTGATTGTTCTGGCAGCATGTGTATAGTAGAGGACTGCAAAATCAATCATCAATGGGAGGAGAGGTCCTTGGTTCTGTGAAGGTTCTATGCCCCAGTGTAGGGGAATGCCGGGGCCAATAAGTGGGAGAGGGTAGGGTGACAAGCATGGGGTGGGGGGAGCTAATAGGTTTGTTCTTGTAGTTTTTGTTTGTTTGTTCCTGGGAGGGGAAACTGAGAAAAGAAAAATCATATGACATGTAAATAAAGAAAATATCTAATAATAAAATAAGAAGTTAAATTCCAGCACATAAAATGCTACCAGGAGAAATCTTGCAGTATTGGGAGAGGTGGGAGATATGGGAGAGAAGAGGAAGCAATGGGGCAAAGTGAATCAGGAGGAAGGTTATTCCTTTCTTATTTTCAGAAACAATAGTGGGTAGAGATGCAGGCATCAAGCCTGAGTGTTGTTATTTGTGTCCTTATGTTTTGTATATATATTGTGTTGCATAAATATTATATGTGGGGTTCATGTGTTCATGTATATTTCATGTGGTGTGTGAGTATGCATGTATATGTGTGTATGTGATGTGAAAGGCTCAGGAATTTGTATTTGTTGTGTTTTGCATTTCATGTGACATTGGAGATGTGGTTACCTCTTGTGAAGCCTGTGGGAAGCAGTAGAAAAAAAGAGGTGGATAGATGGATAATAGCTGGAGGGCCCCATGGAGGAGGACGTGAGTATCTAGGAGGTTTCCTAGAAGGGTTCTGCTCATGGGTTCTGTGTCATACCCACCAACCATGATGGGCCCATTGCTAGAAATTCTTCCAAACCTAGAACTGAACTGGCTGAGGGGACAAGGGCTTTCATCTCCAGGTGCTCCCTAGGCCTCCGTGTTAGAAGCAAGTGCTGTGACAGACAGAAGCCTGTAGTACCATTTTTTTCTGAAGCAGAAGGTGGATACCACCCAGTAAGCCAGTACTGCAGGCACCTGGGATCCTTTCTGTCCCATCTTATTGTCTTATTGTTGCTAGTCTTGCCACCTGTCTCCTCCTCTTCCCCAAATATGTCCATAAATAATTAATGACTCCAGCAGCAGGTTCTGTTCCTATAATTGAAGACACTCTCTTGGCAGCTTTGAGTCACTTGTGTCTTTTTTTGGTTTCACTAGTGGAGTTGCTCACCTTGTATCTAAATGGGGACTCCAGAGAATCCACTCTTAAGAGCCTTAGTGTTTTGACAGGCCAGCCATCCTGACCACCACAGACATCTTGACTGCTAAGCCTGAGCAGTCTTCAGATGAAGAAGTCTTAGATGGTAATGTGGGAAAAAGTTTAAATGAAGGGTATTTACTTAAGTGTCAGAGTCTACTGAAGATACTATAACTGAACTCTGTGTAAGCATGTGTTCTGAGGCCAGCAGCCTCAGGAGATGTAGCAGAGCCTGGGGAAGAGATACTTGAGGAAGTGATGCATTGGGGAACACTTTTACAGGAGAGAAGAGGAGGAGAACAGGACAGGACGAGGATGGTTTCAAATACACACAGTCACTTCTGCTTCTTCATTATCTGTAGAGAGGCACTACGTGACTGTGTGTAATTCTTCCTCATGCTCTTTTGGAATCAGTGTCATTGGAGAGAACTACTGGTCATTTTCCTTAACTGTCCTTATATCTTTCATTTGTTAAATTCATTTATTTGTTTATTTATTCATTCAGCAATACATACTAAGAGACTTCTTTCACCCCTGGATCTGGCTTGTTCACAACACATTTTTTGATTCTGTAAATTTTGAACTAGTCACCAGGAGCCAAAGGGTTTTATATTTCAGCACTGCCAAGAGACCTCTCTTTTGTTTTTGAGTACTTGCTGGCTCTAGCTTACTAGCGTATTCTTGGCACTGGCATCCTGCTTAAATAAGTTTACAAGTCTCCGTGGGATGGAAAATGAAGAGCACAGGAAAGCACTGACTGCCTAAGGAAGAGACACAAAGAAGGAGAGGGTGGGAATGGGAGACCAGGGCTCTGCGCAGGATTCCCAAGCCTTACAGTTGCTGAGCACAGGCCACATTTGAGATAGGAAACAATGAGGAGTCTACAAGCTTTGTAGATGGATGGATCTGACTTACCTGCAAGAAATAATGCTGAATGAACTTGTGGATTGTTCCATTACACTACTTACTTTTCTCAGAACTTTGACTCAGTTCCTGACAAAGCAACTTAAAGATTCATTTGGGCTTACAGTTTGAGGTAACTTACATGAAGGTAATGGGGTCATGAGCACAAGGTAGCTTTGTGTCCATATTCAAGAAACAGAGAAAGATGGATGTTGGAGCTTCTTAGCCTTTTTCATTCCACCCTCTTTATTTGGCTGGAACCTCCAGCTCATGGGATGGTACCATCCATGTTATGATGGGTCTTCTCTCCTCATTTAAACTTCTCTGGAAATATCATCACAGGTGTACTCATATGTGGGTTTCTAGGTGAGTCCAATTTCAGTCTGGTTGACAATAAAGGCTACCTATTTATCATATGTGGATTTTCGTTTCTAAAGAAGTATGGATTCAATGCAGAGAGCCTCTTTTCAGACCCTGAGCAACATTTGTTCTATTGGCCAAGGATTCTGAACTCATAACTGTTCTTGGTAGGATGCCAAAGAAAGGCTATTCTCTACCCTGTGGCCCCCATGTATAAAATGAAGACCTCATCTGGTCACTTGATCTCTAAACTCCTTTCTATAAAGGAGGGTAGTTCTCTCAATAATTCTTGGTGCAATTGACTTAGGACAATTAATATAAGTCTGAGGGGACATATTTGCTGGAATATCAGGAGGCTTGGTCTATTCAATATTTATCAACAATTTGGATGGAGGGAGATGGCATGCTGCCATGGTTTGAGGGGAATTGACAGGAGTTGGGAGAAACCATGCTTGTGTCAGAATCAAGAGTTGAAAAGCTTGAAAATGGACCAAAACTCAATAGATTAAATGATGCCATTTTAAGCAAAACACTCATAATTGTATAAATATAGAGCAGGTAATCCTAATCCATAAGCGGTTTAAGTGAGTTGACTTAAGAGTCTAAGTTCAGGATATACTGCATTCATGTAGAAGTTAAATAAATATCTATGGTCCCTGGTATTCATCCAGGGGTGAAGGATACAGCAATGAATAATATGACGTCATCACTAGGTGGTTTACATTCTAATAATGTAATGCATTACAATGTGAAGCCCATAGCATGCCACATAAAAGAGTAGGTTTTATGACATAAGCCAGCAAGAATCAAGTGATAAAGGTGAAAGGTGAAGCAAGGCAATGAGCAATGAGAAAATGGGTCATCATTTATTTATTTAAAGCAACTATGTGACATGGCTTTGAAAAACATTGAAATTCTGGGGTTTATGAAAAATATGTTCCACCAATCAGAGTGTCTCATTCAGAGGTTTCTACCTTTGTACATACCGTGATGTCACCTAACTGCAGGGTCATCCATGAAGATTGCTCTATACCTTTCCAGGTTTTCTGACCTTGGCCTAATTTCTGAAATTTTACATCTCTGGCTTTCGTGAGTCATTGACCGTGCACGGAGCCCCTATCACAGACCACTTCCAACATTGCCACACACCATCTGTGCTAGCACGGCAGATGCTGAGACTGGTTGGATCTCTTCTGGCCACTATGGAGCCACCCACAGTGATCACCTCATCACCTTGAAATGTCCAACTTGACCCATCCCAATTCTCTTTCAAAGTTCTCTTGTGGCATTGGCTGCCAGAGAAAGCTCAAAGGGAACATTTTTCTGTTTTATTAATGTTCTTACTCCTAAGTTTTGCACAGTGTATGTGGGATAAATGCTAATTTTTGTAGGTGGGGGGAAAAACTTTTCTCCAAAACTTCTTGCAATTTTATTAATAATGTAGCAAATGAGACAACATATTCTGAGGGCTTAGAGAATCCCAGGGAGGCATCCTGGGCCTCTGAGCACCAGTGCTGTTCCTCCTGCTGTCTCTGTCTCTCTCTCTCTCTCTCAGGCAGGGAGCTGCAGCACTGAAGAGCAGAGGGCAGGGGAATTATGCATGAGCAGAGAGAGGAGATGCTGACCTTCTGTGTTTAAAGGTTAAAACGATTTCTTGGGAAATGGAGCAAACTCACTAATCAGAGGCTGTTCTGAATTTTTCTGCAAAAATTAGACCTAGTGGTTCTCTTCGATGCTCTGAGTGGATATATGTATACACACACACACACACACATACACACCACGACCACCAACAACAACAACAACAATAACAACAATAACAACCAAATTATGCTAGGCTTAATCTATTGAATACCTACTATGGTCTAACCCTGGCATAAGTTACATCAAAAAGATACAAAGAGGTACATCAATGTCTTTGGCTACTGATAATTCCAGTAACCAGAGTGCTCAATTAGCCAGCTTTCTGCTTCATGTGGCTTAAAAGGAATACAATAGTTATTCCAGGAATTTACCAGAAGAGAAGCATGATTAGGGCACATCATAGAGTCTCTCCCATTTTCACAGCCATGATGCTGGTGATTAAGCAAAGCTCAAGATGAAGGTGATAGACACAATGAGGTGAATTCCTGGCCATTAGGCTGAATTGATAGGAGTCAGGGCTTAAGACATATCTCATTTACCCACTCAGTGAGCATGTTCTAAAAGCATCCTCTGTATTCAGCATGGTGGTATGTACTGGGTAGTGACTTTCCTTCTTCTATTAGATAAATAAATACTGTTTATCTATTATATAAACATGGTAGAGATAGGAACTTTTTATTTTGTCATCTTATATATTTCTAGGATACAGAGAAGTATGGCATTTATATGAATATCATGTTTGATGAATGGATGAATGGATGAATGAATGAATAAATGAATTTGCTGTTGAAATGGAAGAAAAGGGAGGTGGAGAGGGAAGTGTGATCATACACATATGTCATGAAGTGTGTGTAGTGGGGTGGGCAGGTGGGTAGGAGTATAGTGAGCATGAAAGATGGAAAAAAATGGAGAAATTCCCACTGGGTAGGAATGGGATATGAGAAAAGGCTTCATAAGTATGCTTGTAACTTTTATTTTTTGAAAATTTATATGAACTCTTAGGTTAAGGAGAAAAATGAATTTGTTAAAGATCAAGGAACTTATAATTTCCTGGAGTATAGATTCTCTAGACTTAATGTTATGAACCCAGTAGTTATGCATGCAATTGCCAAAAAGTGCTGTATAGTTTGGAGGAGTCATCATTGGTCCTTTGATGGATACAGTAGTGATAATTTTCACTATTTATAAGGTAGTGCTAGGCAGTGGCGCTGCCATAGACTGAAATCTCTGCTCCACTCACAAGACAACAGGTCCTGTGTCATGTATGTTTCCTTATGCTCCTGATCTCTGATTTCAAATCTGATTTGAGTTCCTCTGAATTGCAACTTGTACCCTCACTGCAAGGGGGACTGGGAAAATGTTCTACTGGCTTGTATTTAATTCTGAGAATTCAGAGTTGAAGCATTTATTAAATATGGAAGCATATCCAAAGATATGATATATTCAAGAAGAAAAATAAATTATTGTGTCTATAGGATAGAAGGTCTTACTTTGCATGGGACTAAACCAAAGATGGGTCAAGACAAATCCTGCAGAGTTTGAAAGTTAGGATTCTTGCCCTGTAACAACTGAAAATCCTTGACATATGTTATGGAGTAGAGTGGCATGGCCAGATTTGAGTTTTAGAATGAAGACAGTGAAACAAGATGGGAACAAGATGAAAAAAAAAACCCTGGTCCTTGGAGCTGAATTAATTAGGTGTTGGAGTAGAGGTACTCAGAGATGTAGTAAGAGCAAAGGAGAGCCTAGAATGTTATCAAGAATGACCTTGTATGAATAAAGAGGATGCTGATGGTTCTAATTGAGAAAGTTAGTGAGCAATGGTGTCTGGGAAACTGAAACAGAAGAATCACAAGTTTGAGGTCCACTGGGTTCCATTTCAGACCTTGTCCTTAAAACAAAGGTGGGAACAGGATAGAGAGAGGAGCTGACAGTACAGGAGGGAGAATAGCAGGGAGGGGGTATTCTTGAAGAGGAGGACACTGGTGAATACAGAGGAGGGTGCAGTAATCAGTGAGGAGGATTTGTTTGTTTCCTGAGATGAGAGATCAAGAGATAAAGCCAGCTGTTTGGAGACTTGGATTTGGAAGTTCACAGCTCACACCTTCTGGACTCATATTTTCGAAATCTTAGACCCATTTTCCTACTTCCTCTGTATGGCTTATCTTATCTCCTTCTCCTGACTCATCTATGTCAAGGGTCATCTGACATTTCTTAAAGGACAAGATGATAACTCTTTTTGGCTTGTGAGATCAGGGGTCTCTGTCTCCAATACTCAGTTCTACTGCTCTAGAGTAAAATCAGCCATAACTAATCTATAAATGAAATAATAAACTTGTGTTCCAATAACCTTCATTTATTAAAATTAGTTATTTCATAGTTACCCACTTCTGATCTAGCTGGTTCTGACCTGATCTGGCCCAAAGGACAAGCCCCCATTGTATTTATCTCAATTCTAATTAGTAATTTGTTTAATTATGTTAGGTAGAGAGCCACATGCAAGTGTCAAGGCATGGGCCATGCCTTCCAGCTTTGTGGATTCCCCTGGGGCTCAGGAGGGAGCAAGCATGTAGTGCTGAGCACAGTTCACTGATTAATGAATTCAAACTTCCCAGCAGTCCCAGTAGTTGGGCAGAAGTGTCACGTCCATTTTAAAGATAAGGATGTTAAGGCTGAAACAGGATAAAATATTAGAGATCATACCACTGGGAAATTGAGACATTATAGAGTGTGCATCTTCAAATTTGTAAGAGAAGCTCTCTCCCAGTTGAGCCATGTCTCTGGTAACATCCCAGAGGATCTCTTCATGTCCTTCTGTCCCTTGATAAGCTGCTAGTAAAAAGTGAATCACAAAAATATGCCGTTTGGTAAGAGGTTTGGCATAGAAGGTAGGATGCTCACGGTACATCACATAAAAACATGAAATTGTCCATGTGGGGAGAGGGCAGAGCTTTACCCACAGGTGATCATGGAAGTTTTACTGTGCATATATATAGCAGCAGAGGCAGGGAAATATCTGGCTAAGGTCTGGTTGATCCAGCTTGAGTTTTTCCAAGAAGTTATCTGAGATTAAAACAATACCCAGAGCCCAGACCAGGCAGCTCTAGTACTAGGCTTGGGCCTGAGCACTTTTGAGCCTTGTGGCATAGACACAGTACTTTGTTTGACCTTGATTTATCTAAGTACAGAATGAGAATGAGAAGAACTTTGGTGTCATGATTTGATAGCACTAAATAATAAATTCATGTACAGTGTTGGTCTGTAGTAAAAAGCCCCGCTAATTGGCTCTGGGCTGTTCTGAGAACCTCTGCCTGAAGGGCTCCATGAGAACAATATCTGGTCCTGGATTGTAAAGCTGTGCCTTTAGGAGATTCTCCCTATCTTGCTTCACCACAAATTCCTCTCCTCTCTTATCTGCCCCAGCTCTGACCAGACAGCACTCAGCCCAGGCAGCTGCCCACTGCCCTTGTGCTTTGGGCTCATCTTAATTCAGTGGTTCTCAACTCTCCCAATGCTGCAACCCTTTAATACATCTCCTCATGTTGTGGTGACCCCCAGCCATAAAGTTATTTTGTTCCTGCTTCATAACTGTAATTGTGTCACTGTTATAAATTGCAATCTAAATATTTGATATGCCGGGTATTTGATATGTGGCCTCCATTGCAACCCACAGGTTGAGAACTGCTGTCTTAGTATCATAGGAATTGTGCATATAGCTGTGTGTTGGGAGGAGAGTAGATATTCAGTCTGTGCTTTTGTGGGCACAGATTCGTTCCCGTAGATCTGTGTTCATATATGAGTGTATATATTTGCATTTAGGTACATGTTACTCCCATGGCAACCCTCAGTTCCTACCAAGGTGTTTTTCCTCATATGGCAAAAGTGAATTAGATTGTATTGGTTTTCTCTGGAGAGTAGGGATCATGCTTTATCACAAACTCAGACACTAGACAGGTCATAAAGAATTTAAAGGAGAGGTAATTTCTGATAGGATGAATTAATTTTGTGGTGTGTGTGTGAAATCTAAGCTTACTCTCACTTTACTCTTTTCTTCCACGAACCATGAATTCCTCTGTCTCTGGTCCAGAAAGCTTGTGTCTTTGACCGGCATCTACGAAATGGTGACAGGTTACCAGGTCAGTTTGTAAGCAGAGTTACATCTTCAGCTTTCCCAGTTCTTAGAAATGATAAGCTCCAGAGAATTGCACCATGAAGAACTGGAGGGAAGAAAGTAGTTGTGGAGAGAAAAATCACAAAGATGTTGAGAACTGGTTTTAAAATACATCTGAGAAGGTCAGATGAAGCAAGCTCAAAACTTTCATGTAATTTCAGAAACGAAAACAGTCCTGGTCCCAGTGCTCCCATGCCATGAATTCATGGCCAGTGATGTAGGTGTGACTTCTAGGGCACACTGCCTGAGATACAGAGCTGCACAGCAGGATTTCAAGATGTTGAGCATTCATCTGTACCTCTGGAGACTCCTTGGAAGGGGATTCTTGACAGTGTCTGAAAGTAGAAAAAACAGCCCCAGAGACCCTTGGTGTTATCTATATTTCAAAGTTGATGCTAGCTCTAGAGTTTAGAACTCATCAGCTGAGAGGTCTTATTGCAGACCTTGATCTCAGGTAAAAAATGCCTCAGGAAGACAATACCTTGGCATAAGTTCCACGACCTTGCATCAGCGCACTGGCTTAGACAGAAAGAAAATGTCGAAGAGCCAGGAAGTCAAAACACAAAACAATGGCTATCCTCCTGTGAGCAGGGTTCTAGACCTCAGCCACTTCTGAAGTCTTCACTCAGATTAATGACTCTCTTTTTTATAATCAGTAGCCAGAAGTAACTGCTGGCATAGTATGCAGCTTTTGCAGAGGGAATTAATGAAATGTCAGTTTAACCAATGGCTTATATTTGTATATATTTTTAATTTTTTCATTTTAAAAAAACTATGATTGAAAGCTTGCATTATACTAAGGCATGAAGGCTAATAAGACATAATTCATTCCTTAGAGGTTCTATAATTTATTTGAAAAGACAGGATCAATACATAAATACATATCTGAAATACAAAAGTGTTATATGAGATGGTGATAGAATACAAGTCCATGGGATCTGCATGTTCACAGATATTGTTCTTCTTCCAGACCCCAAAGACAGCATTTGGCAATTAGCCAATATCTCCCCTGCAATAACGGAAGGAGTCAAGGCTCATGAGCTGGTGAGGAAATGGGATTCTGTAAGGAGAGATTCAAGAGCACCCCGTTAGGTTGAAAAGGAAATTGAGAAAAAGTATTTAAATATATATGCCTATAATCCCTAGTCAGAAATCTCTTGTCCTTTCAGAGGTATGAGTAGAAAATATAACTCCTTTTTTGGTAAAATTGGGTGGTTGAAACTTTGCTTTTTGCAATAAATCCCACTCAAATGGAAGCTTCCAGTTACCAAAGATATAGAGAATCCTGAGAAAGATATCATAGTGAGGAACTGAAATCTGACTTTCAAGGTTGGGTAGTAGATTGCAGATGGAAGGACAAGGTGGGTCATACATGGTGGAGGGTAATATGGGAAAAACAGCAGTTCCAAAGGGTTAGCATGAAATGGAAAATTCTAGGGCTCCTGACATGGCCCTCTCCTTCTCTGTGGGTAATATATCTGTCAACCCTTCTTCCCGAGCTTCCTACAAGATATTGTCCACAGAGAATCAGACTCAGCCTTGGGCATACTGAGCTGATGCTGCCTTCCTTGTAGACTTCCATCTGGAGACTGCCACCTCTTGTTCAGTGTTCCACTGTTCTCTAAGATTCTCCCCAATAGAGTCCTGGCTATATGAATTATGAGAAGTCCTCCATCTCTCTTTTTCAATCCCGTGAAGTTTTGAGTCTCATATCTAGGAATATTTCCTAAGTGACAAAGACAGAATTGTGGAGTCACAGACATGTATAAAATATTTATAATGAACCTGAGAAGTTGTTTTACTCATAGATAACTCGTTCCTCCTGTGTATTAATTAATCCTGACAAATATCCCCCCATTACATAAAAATTGGTCTGAAAGGGCATACATGTAGAAGACAAGCAGTCGGGATATTTTAGATCCTCTTAAATGACCAAGCTCTAAATATTTACAAGTACAGTAGGTCCACCATCAGAGAACACAATTATAGTGGTTTCATGATACATATCCATCTTTAAGCCCTTGAGCAATGCCCCACACTTGCTCTACTAGGTCACTGAGATTTCTGTTTTTGTAGAAATTGAGCAAGATGAGACAAGTTTGAGTCCAACAGAAGGAAGGACTAACTTCAGCAGCACTGAGTAGGTCATTTTCAAACTGTGTTGCTATTTTAGGTGAGAGGATAAGGAGACCCTGGGAATCATCAAAGCTGGAATCAAAACATCTGGAATCATGATCTGTTGGATGAATCTTCTTCTATACTTAAAAATGCATTTTACATTAAAGATGAAGGATGCTAACATCAATCCAGTTCATCCGCCTTGGTGATGACGTGCTGCTGAGGACCCTTTATGACCTTTGTATATATTTTTTTCCTCATTTCAGTCATCAAAGTTCTTAAATTTTCTAGGAACTCTTCAATTTTTTTATGCAGAAGTGATATTTTACCCTGGTAATTTAATTCATGTTCACAATGAAACAATTTTCTAACATCCACCTGTAAGACTAAGAATGATCAGATTCAGGAGCAAGAGGGAATAGCAACGAGAAGCTGTTGGGTAGACAGATGGAGGATGATACTGCCCCTTCAGGTTTTTGAAAGAAACCATTTGAGGAGTATAGGAAAGGAAGGTTTATGTGAGAAGAACCACAAAAGTAGTATAGCCAAAGGCATGAAGAGAGAGAGAGAGACCGAGAGAGAGAGGGAGAGAGAGAAGATGATGGCAGAAGCTGCATCAGGAGCTGTGGCAGCCAGTATGCAGGAAGTTTCCAATGCCAGACTTCTCATGAAAACCTCCTGGGCATATTTTTAAAAACACCATTGCCAAGCCTTACTTCAGATAGATGTAATTTTAATAATTTATGCCTCAGAGTGGACTAATTCAATTAAACTGCTTTCCTCCTCAATTCTACTTTAGACCACTGAATAAATGGAAGTTTGTTTGGAGGGTCTTAATTAATCTTGTAGCATGGATTAGTTAATTAATTAAGCAATAATTTGCATACTATTTTCTATGCATTATGTTCCAATGAAGAGATAAGAAAGTCCTGATGCCACACTTTGAGGATCACACTGACCAGTGGGACAATAGATAAATGAATGTTTCTCAATGGTGCTGTAGGCTTCGAAAGTTCTGTAATCCCAGATGATGTCATTTCCTTCCAGGACATTGTCTTCTCCACTTACACCTTTGATGCTTCTAATGTTCCTTTCCTCTGAGAGTGTGAGTTTGTGTCCTGGCCTGGCTGAGATAGGGCAAGAAGAAGGTGGAGGGTGTTGCTCTGTTTGCATCTCATAGGCAGATTCAAAAAATAGTATTCTGAGGGGTGAGATGGTTTAGCCCAAGGAACTTGACAGCACACGATATGCAAGACTGTCACCTAAGAGAAGAAAGAAAGCAGTGATGGAGGTTACCAATCAGTAGTGGGAAAGCACAGAAGAAGTAAAAAGTTAGGTTATGGAGTGGTGAGTATTAATTTTTAGATCAACAGTATCTAGAATCACCCAGGAAATAAACCCCAGGGTGTATCTATAAGGAAGGTGCTAGAATCCATTTTAAAGAGTGGTTCCATCCTATGGGCTCTAGTCTGAGTACCAGCATTCATCTCCTTCTGCTTCTTGATTGGAGTCATACTGTAACTATCTGTCTCACACTCCTGCCTTCATACTTTCCCTGCCAAGACACATTATACTCTCAAACTGTAAGACCAGATAAACCCTTCTTCCTTAGGCTACCATTGACAAGTATTTTGTCATAGCAGCTAGCCAAGAAACAAATACAGATTTAGTTTTAATAGTTTCTCTTAACAGCTATTGTGATCTTGTCAAGCAAAATTTAAAGACTGAAGTAGAACTGATAGTAAATGCTACATTCTTTCTTTGTGAAAATGTATTCTATATTAAGAACAAACAATGGGAAACTAAAGACTTTCAGGTTCAAATAAAAATGGAAATTTTATATTGATGCTTTTTTTTCCCCTTCAGTAGAAGATACCCACATATGAGTTGACTTTTCTAGCTATAGACAAGGAAAGGAGAGTACTTATTTCAATCATCATGGACGAAATTTAAATAATGTAAATCTACTGTTCTGACTTAATAATGCAGTATAGTAGAGCTGATGAAAAGGACCTTATATTTTGGTGGTACACACACACACACACAGAGAGAGAGAGAGAAAGAGAGAGAGAGAGAGAGAGAGAGAGAGAGAGAGAGAGAGAGAGAGAGACACTAATATTTATGACTTGTATCATATATTACTTACCCTAGAAACCTATGAATTCCATTTAAAGAAGCATATTCATACTTGACAAGGAATGATGATTGGTGGAAAAGATTGGCGCTAACATATAAAAATAGAAACTGTTGTTCGTCAGAACTCCCAGGGACTAAACCACCAACCAAAGTGTACACATGGTGGGACTAATGGTTCCAGCAGCATATGTATATCAGAGGATGGCCTAGTCAGTCATCAATGGGAGGAGAAGCCCTTGGTCCTATGAAGGTTCTATGCCCCAGTATAAAGGAATGCCAGGGACAAAAAGTGGGAGAGGATGGGTTGGTGAGCAGGGGGAGGGGGAGGGAACAGGGTTTTTTTTCCCTTTCTTTTTTTTTTCCAGAGGGGAAACTGGGAGAGGAGATATCATTGGACATACAAATAAAGAAAATATCTAATTTAAAAAAAAGAAAAAAAAGAATAGAAACTGTAGTAGCTTAAACATAGAAGTTCTTATAGTAAAGCAAAAATATAATAAAGCCTCTTATAGTAAAGCAAAAATGAACTGACGTGGTATCAGCTTTCCTTCCTCTGTAAGGTTAGTCTCTGCAGTGAAAGGGACAGTCAGGGATTCCTTCGTTTAATGGATACGTAGTGGTGATTTTAGAGACCAGCTGTCATGTGGCTATGATCCACCTAGGGGACTCATTTACTTGTGGCAGAAGTTGAGCTGCCTTCAAGTCCTTTGCTACCTGGTGAGTGTTCATGATAACAGAGGTTGGACTGAGCAGCTAAATCTAGACTTGGGATTCTAGTGCAAAGAATTAGGGGGAACATTGCTTTTGTAGAAAAAAAAAACCAACTAAGTTTAATCTTTGGGTTAAGCATATTATTTCTTCCAAAAGGCGACAAAACTAGTACAACTAATGACTGTTGGCCACATATTTTCATGAATTTTTTCACAGGCCTTATTGTGTAGACTGCAAGTACACATGTATGTATATAAACACCATGGAATATAAACACTCATATAGCCATGCACATTGTCTCTCTAGACCAGTGGTTCTCAATCTTCCTAATGCTGTGACCTTTAATACAGTCTCTCACACCATGGTGACCCCAATCATAACTATATTTTGTTACTGTTATGAGTCATTTCTGATGTAAATTTCTGGTATGCCGATTATGTGATGTGTGATTCCCAAAGGGGTTGAGGCTTACAGTTAAGAATGGCTTCCCTAGAGTGAGTATTATTTGTTTATTGTGGCAAGAAACATACAGTATACTACCCTTCATTAATCTGTTTTCCTTTCCTAGTAAAGATATTTTAACTATTTCATTTAGTTTTGTTTACTTAAATGTTGTGCTTGAACTGTATCTGGC
Source organism: Mastomys coucha (assembly GCF_008632895.1). NCBI lineage: Eukaryota > Metazoa > Chordata > Mammalia > Rodentia > Muridae > Mastomys > Mastomys coucha. The sequence continues at coordinate 28,082,207 of NW_022196912.1, forward strand.
TGTCTAGTAGGACAAAGGTCATAGAAAGCATATACAGTCTGACTGAAAACCCTATCATCTGAACCTCAGAAAGATGAGAAGCATCTTTTACTCCAAGGAACAAATATGGGTGGGGAAGAATACTCTTTTTACCCTTGAGAAGATGAGAATAAGTTTCAATGTCTGAGATACTGAAACAAGAATCTTGTATCCATAGTTTCCACCTATAACAGAATGAAGACAGATCCCTATTGCTCATCCTGCATAGAAACCAATTCAAAATGGATCAAAGTCCTTAATATAAACATGAAAGTTCTGCTAGGGGAAACATATGTAAAATACTGAGACCTGGGAGTAAGCAAGGGGCTTTCTGGGGAAAAATACTCCAATGGCATAGGATATAATCCCAAGAATTGACAAATGTGATCATGCAAAATTAGAAAGGTTCTGACACACTAACGAGAGTGGAGACAGCTGACAGAACATCAGCTGTCAACTGCACATCAGAAGGGAATTAATATCTAGGTTAGATGAAGAAATACAAGAAGTAAACACCAAAAAAAAAAAAAAAAGAAAACCCACCCAAGAATTGGCAGTCCTCAAAAGAAGAAATATAAGTGGCCAATATATATAAGAATAGTCATTCAAAATCTTTAGCTATCAGAGAAATGCAAGTTAAAATCTCTTTCAGATCTCATCATGTACCAGTCAGAGTGGCTACCATGAAGCAACCAAATGACAAGTGGGGATGTGATGAAAGGGAAACCTCTATTTACTGCAGGTGGAGGATACAAAGTTGTGCAGCTACCGTGGAGATAGCACAATATTCTAAATAAATGAACAACTTAAAACCACCAAATGGCCCAGCTGTACTACTCCCCGGCATTTATTCAAAAGACTCTTAGTCAATATATCCTAATATGTACATGCGCATCCATGTACATTGCTGAGCTATCCACAATAGCCAGAAGATAGAAGGAGACTAGCTGCTAATTAACATATTAATGGATAAAGGAAATGCAATTTTATGTAGCCGTAATGAAAAAATGAAATTGTGACACTTGTAGGAAAAAATTGGAATTTGACAGCATGATGTTAAACTAAATAAACTATGCATAAAACTACCTTCTGTTTACCCTTAAACATCTAGATTTCATTTATTTATTTATTTATTTATTTATTTTATTTATTGCAAGTAGGAATGTGAAGTTGACCTTTAAAGTATTCTTTTTTATTTTGAATTTTTGTTAAACCAACATTTCATTTTGTCTCTATTTGGTTTAAACAGTATAAATGGACCATTCCCATCATATTAAATGAAACTTTGCTGAGGTAAGGCCAAAGGGATGGCACAAAGAAGATATGATCATTGAGAGCAATCCAAAATGTTTTCATGCTTAATAACAGTACTTGCAGAGCAACATTTCTGATTAAAATAAAAACGTCAGTTCACTCCCAAAATATTTCAGATATTTTATAACTTATAAGAGAAAATTGCTTTGTAAAGAGGTCCGCTAATGGTTAGTGTTTAAAAGTAAAACTAAAATATAAAAAAAAAAAAAAATCTGAGGTTTCTATAACATAGAAAAACATGGTAGACTTTAAACTCAAGTTTGGAGAGGCCAAAAGAGTCAAAATTATTAGCATACAAAGTAATGAGTGATAAAATACCTTACAGTTTATTAGTTTGGTATAATTCCCAGCCATATCAAATATGTTGGTAAATTTCAAGGGAATCAACAATATTCCCTTACTGCTGATATAAAGTCAGTGTTATCACTTGGAAATACTGTTAACTCTTTAACTACAGGACCTTTGTTGAGTTGAGATAGGAAAGGGTTCACTGGACATCAGTGTTGTGGTGGAAATGATCTTTCTTCCCATAGCAAAGAGATTTCTTGCTTCTCATTGAGATAATCGATTCTAATGTTATTAAGCAATGGCCCAATAAATCTGCCCTCATATTTTTTCTGATACAAATACAATATACCTACCACTGTTCAATATCTTTCATATGTGAAGTAATAAAACTAATTCAATATGAAATCTTGTACTTTACATGTAAATTGGATTGCTATGGGTCATTAGACTTCTTACATAAACAATATATTTTGTTTTAAAGAAAAAAATATTGTTCTCAGTTTAACATTCTGAAAGTTTATAATGTGCAAAATCACATTTACAAAGCAGATGATGTCTGGGGTGTGGCTAACAGAGAGAGAAAATAGAAATCCTGACCTTCCAGTAAAATAGCTATCTTCTTGGGCAGTTTCCAAGATGACTGCCAACAGGTGAATGCTCAATAATGTCAGACGTAATTAAAAACAGTGATTCTAGAATCATTCTCTGATGAGCATACAGAAGACCATGCCTGATGGCTGAAGCAAAGAAGCCAAACCAAGGCAACAAAACATTTGGCTCTATAAGAAGATAGCTATGACTTCATGGAAAGATAATGGCATAGTTGGCCAAATCTGGCCATGCAGTATGATGTCACAGGACCTATTTTTTTTTATATTAACTAATTGATTTCATTGTAGTCAGACATCATTTCATGTTTGGGCTTACTTATTTCCATTATGCACAAAGATCTGGAAACTGGAATTCAATAGAAAAACCTTACCCAAGTGTACTGAAATATTTGCATCTTGGCCTCCTTTGTAACACAGATCCTTGTGCTCTGCCACAGCTGTCAGAGTAATGGCTTTCTCCCCCTTTTTATCTGGGTTGGCTTTATTCCCAGATTCCAAATGAAAGAGACAGCATTTTACTTGACCACCCCATTCCAACCGTTAAATACTGTGCCTTCAGGCTCCGATGCTCTAATGGTCGATTAAAGTTGATAACAGTCTGTCCAATTTCCATTTTTTAACACCCAGCTTGCTGAAATTGTAATATTGTAAAAATTTGAAGTCTTCAGGACCTGCCTGAGAATGTGTCTGGATGTCAACACATAATAATAAACAAGGGAAAATAGTACTGTCAACAGGTTTTTTGAGTTCGCAGAGCTTGAGTTAGCAATGTGGTTGAGCCAAGTTTGTACAGTACAGCAGTGAAGGAGATGATAATCAACTGGTCTACCAAATGGGATCTATCCCAGAACTACTCACAGTATAGTGAAGAAGGGAAAGATGCACAATGACTTTGAAACCATTTTATAACATACATTTCATTCTCTACCTGCCTTACCTGTAGGTAAATAGATAAGTCTTTCCTGGCCCTTCAAAGACCTTTCCTTGTTTGGAAGATCCATTTAATCACAGTTTTTAGGCTTTGTTGAGTCTCTCAAAAGGTCATGGAGGTAAAGATCTAATTGAAATAGTCCCTTAGATCTAACTTCTCTGTGGGTTGGGATAAAACAGCTTGAAAGACCTCTTTTCTTCCCCTCCAAAACCAACCACAGGTTGGTTCTCTTGAACCTTACAAAAATGGAATTAGAACCAAGGCTTCAGACATGGATCTGTAGACCAGTAGAATTCTGAGCAAAGCAGTTTGATCCTAGTCATCTAAGTGAAGGAAAAAAAAGAATCAGTACTTTACCAGGAGCACACTCCCTGATCTACAGTATGCAGTGTCTACTCAGTTCCTTTCACAGTACCCGTCAGCTTGCCTTTCTTAGCCACGCTTGGATTCTTTTTCTGAACATGAATGAGCTCACAGAGTTCTCATCTTTGGTAGGCTAGTCTCATTTTTTTCCTTCAATTGCTCAACTCCAGGATGCTTTTATCATGTTGAAGAAGCAATTGCCCATTTTCTGAGTCTTTGCTGCTAAAGTAAGTGTAGATGAGCCCTTCAGACTCTGCCAAATTTATCACCGCCGATAAATATAATATTTCTGGGAATGTGGCTTCAATCTCCTTTTCTATATAGGCTGAAATGAAGACTAGAGAACTTGAAGGCCAAATATTTGGTTTTTCATATTGCTACCTCATCTTGGAAGCAGGGCTTCCTTTCCTTAGACAAATAGTTTTCACTCTAAATTAATAGATATTATTGCTTAGCTTCTTGAAATAATTTGCTCCTATCACCAAAGTGAACTCCAGCTCTCACATACTTTATCCTGGCACGAAGATTTTTTTTCTTAATGCCTCCTTTTTAATAATGTAATTGGAGAAGAATATGTAGAAATCCAGCATCAAAAATTGATGTAATTACATGTTCTGGTTTGGGGCTAGGTTAGTAGGAAGTTTATCTCACATAGCACCTAGGAAGCATATGTTTATTGCTCCTTATTTCTTCAAGAGATTGTAGGTGGTTGACACTAATTACTGAGTTGACAGAATCTACAATCACCTGGAAAACTGGTCTCTGAGCATCACTGTAGGGAAAACTTGCCCACTGTGGGTGGCACTATTCACTATATGGGATCCTGGACGATATAAGTGGAGACAGGGAGGTAAAAAGTGAGCACCAATCCATCCATGTCTGCTTTTTGATTGTGGATGTGATGTACCTAGTTGTTTTAAGCTCCTGATGCCTTGTCTTCCTTGCCGTGATGTACTGCCAAAATCAATCCTTTCACTCTTAAGTTGCTTTGGTCAGAGTCTTTTATTACAGCAACAAGAAAATAAACTAAGATATTGGCACTTACTATTTTGTTCTAAAATATTTTTTATTTCCAAGGTGTCCACACTTTAAACAGTATGTATAAGTTAAATAACAAAAGCTCCAACATCTAGGACTATCCTTATTTTCTAGAATTAGATATCAGTAGCTATTTACTTGGAAGAAGCTTCTGATAGCCAAGTTTGCATCTCAAAAATCCACTTCTATTTATTTCAATCCTTATCTCATGGATTTTCTTTTATATCTCTGACATTCTTGAAGAAATTCCTGTAACATTAGACAATAACAGTAATAATAACAGTGACAGCAATAATAGCAGCGGTTTCCTAACTAGTATTTTATCAGGTATCAGATACTCTCTGAAGCATATCACTAAGATGAACTCATTCTGTCCTTATAGAACTCTGTGAGGGAAATAGCATGGCTTTTTCCATTCTACAGATAAAAAAAACTGAGTCGGTTTGGTAACAAAACATTTCTAAGGTCATAGAGCTGAGAATGGTAGAGGTGAGAGTTGAATCCAGGAAATCTGACAACTACCATTGTATGGAGCTTATTTTATGGGTAAACTTATTTTTCTTGACATGGACTGAGATGAGAAGTTGCTCTGAGCCTGGTATTACTGAGGGGTATTTACGTCTTCTCTGTGTCTGTGACTTGTAGCATTTCTCCAATTTCTGTCGTGTTCTCTCCCGATACGGTTTTCTGATCATCCCTCCATGTGCTTTCCAGGTTGTAAATCCTGGCTTCACAGCCAGGAGTTAGACTGAATGCTCAGCTTTGTGTTGTCACTTGACAATGTTCAGTACCTCCTGCGTCTTGATCCATCTCTAAAGTGCCTTCTATAGTTCTTTAAGATGCAGCTTGACAATACAAGATGAGTGGGGAAGACAGAAATTACAATAGGAGTTTGTAAGAAAATAGAAAATAATTAGAATAATAGGTAGAAGGAAGAAAAAAAAAGGTCTGTTATGTAATGTCTTCTGAATTGGATAATTTATAGGAAAGTACTTGAAAAGCCTTTGATGCTCTCCAGTGGGAGGTGGCATTATTATGATAATTGTTGCATTTGTTTTATCATTTTCACCTTGGGATTCTGGTTTCTGCCAAAGCTGAAGACAGAAATAAATCAGTAGATGGATTGGAAACACTGAAAGCTGGATGCTGTTGAAGGACCAGAGGTTGAGATGCTGTGTTCTTAGGGCTCCTGCTGACCAAGTGAGTATTTCCAGTATCAAAAGAATTTTGTCCATCATGGAGCTCCAATCAGTAGCTGAAAAGAAAAGACACGTTTGTGCTGTAAACCAGAGAAGTAAGGAAGGTCCAGTTCTCAAATCATGACTACACAGGATCAGTTCAAATCTCAGAGAAAAGGTGCAGGCTACTAAAACACAGAACAATTCTAACCTGGCAAATAAGTTTGAAAGAATCAGAAACAATCTTGCCAAAGTATCAGAGAATGAGGCAAGGCAGGGGAGAAAAATAGGCCAAGTAACAAGTGTGAAAAGGGGATTGAAGCTAGTAATGACTCAAAACTGGCCAAGCTGTGAAGGTGATTTAAAAATCTGCTCAAAAACAGAAGCAATGAAAGAAAGGAACTTGGAAAAGGTAGTGTAGCTATGACCTTGAAGAATAATTAAACCAAAAGCTGAGAGAGAGAGACTCTGTTGCAGCTCAGAACCTAGAGAAATCAGCATTGGAAGGCAGGATTCAGAAGGCATTAAGGGAGCTTGTGCTCTCTGAGCTAATTACTTCACTTACTAGGGCTGGGGGGGGGGGGGGGGGGGAGGGCAGAGACAACTAATAAGGATCTAAGGATGCTAAGAAGGGAAGTGTAAAAGGTAGTTTAATCTTGAACCCAGACAGGAACATTATGGAAATGTAGTTCAATACAGCTAATGTCGACATGCAAAGGGGGTGTGAAGGAGGGACCCAGCATCCAGAGGGTAATGGGATCATTGGCTACGACCATGATTGATTTCTTTCCCCCAAGAACAAAGCTGGTCCAAAAATTGATTTTTTTTCCCTTTGAGCACAGGAATTGGCCAACTGTTAAAAGATAGCAGAATCTTTGAACTTACTCACACATTTGGCACTAGGGTTCATATCATTTATTTCAAAGATGGGGTAGCTTGGCTGTATGGAGCCTTGCTACATGGCTTGAGGAAAGACCATAGTAAAGGCAGAGGCAGGTGGGGGTTCAGCCAGATCATAGTTGAGTGGGGAATATACATTGTCCTGTTGAATAGAACTTTCAGGTTGCTCTCAATTGGAGGATTCTGACAGATTCATGAGAAAAAGAAGTGCTACTGAATAAAACCAGGAAGTTATAAAGTGAGATTTGGCTAAGTAAAGCTAGATGCTATAGTAGTAAAGTCACTGGGTTTGAAGTGATTCTGGCCTTGGATGAAGCAGTCACTTACCTGGTAATTTTGATAAATTTCTGGAGGCTTCCTGTAGATCCAGAGTCCACAGTCTTAGATAGATGGTCTCTATTTGGGGGGCAGGTATTTACTTGAGTGAACCCTACTAGGGAAATGAGGAATCAAGTAAAAACTTGTAGCTCTGGCAGCTGAATGGGGAAAGTATCTTCTGTTTAAAGAAAACACAGCTCTGAGAGACAATGGTTTTAGGAATGAATTTCTCTACCTGGATGGAGACTATCTGTCCAGCTTCAGTCACCTCTCGACTTCCTGTCTCACCTAAGAAGGAAAATTGTAAGTTGTGAATGTCACAATGCAGGACACATACTTTGGAAGACTGAAGTGAAGATGGGATACCTCGCTATCATGTTCTATCCCATTTTATTACTATAGCAACAGAGCTCCAGCAAAAGGCCAAACTAGGGTTAGAGGTGAAAGAAGGAGATGTGAACTCCATTTAAGACCCAGTATAAAAGGAAACGTGAAGAACATGGGGAAGACAACTAGAAAACGCTAGAGGAATTTGAATTCTCTGGTAAAAGGAAAAAAAAGCATTAAATATAGGCAGCTCATAGCTATCCCAAACTGAGGGCCATATTACTTCATTATACATTGTTCCATACATCATGCCTGAACATCTTAGGGTGTGCTGAAAAGCAACACAGTAAAAGTCAGAAGAAACCACACTGGCATCAGAACTAAGAAGTATAACACTAGATAGCATACAATCACAGACTGGCAATGAGTATGGACAGATGGGAACTTAGTTACTCCAATGTTTGTGCCACAATGGCCCCTTTGGGCATGTTTAACCAGACCAATTGTAGCTTGCAGGCTTCAGAACTGGTTATGTTTGATGTTTTCTTTTGGTAATAGGCTTTGAACCTTACTTTCCCTAGCTGGGAAGTAGTGCCCTATGGCTTAAATATGGACATTCCCTGACAAAAACACACGTCTTAAAATTTTAAACACTAAAATTTAAAATTGATATGATGTACTAGTCAATTGAAGAAAAGGATATGTCAAAAATAGAGAAAAAATTGAGAAAAATAATAAACTCATTTAAAATCAGAACAAAGACCACAAAAGAGGAGACAAAAAATAAAACACAAACAAAACAATGTGCATATGTCATAAATAAGCACTTACACACAAACTGTTGATCCAACTGTATCTAATTCCTTTAAATGTCAATGGTCTAAATAAAAAAAGTAGAAAGACAGAGCTCCTCAGAGTGGATATAAACAAGAGTCATCCATGTTTTGCTTATAAGAAAGACATTCATATATATTAAAGCTGAAGTGTTAGAAAAACACACCATGCTAATATCTATTACAGACAACTAGATACACTATGGTAATTCCAAAGTAGACTATAAAACAAGGAAAAATATTAGGCGTATAGGAGAATGTTATAAAGGTGTCTTTTGTTTCAAGGAGACATAAGAATATTTAATGTCTGTGCAAGTAGCAGAAGAGTGCCAATATACACGAGGCAAAACTAATAGAACTTTAAGAAAAAGTGGCTAAGTCCATTACTGTAGCTGAAGACTTTAATACCTCACAGTAATTGGAAGATCAAGCAGGCTGAAAATTAGTAAGGGTATAATTGGAAAAGCACCGTCAATCAACTGGTTCAAATTGACATTTATAGAAGAGTCCATCCAATAGCAATAGAATCCACGTTTTCCTCAAACTCACATGGAGAATTATAAAATAGAGTACCTTTGGGCTACAAAACCCATCTTAACAAATTTAAAACAATAGAACTTACATCAAATATGTTCTTGGATAATAACACAATTAAAACTAGATATTCATAATAGGAAAGTAGATGAAAAATACTCAAATACTGGAGAATTAAGCAAAACATCACTAAATAACCAATGAGTGGAAGAAATCTCAAGAGCACTTAAAATTGTTTTGAGATAAATGAAGATGAAAAATATACCTCACTAGATATGTAGGCTGTACTAGAAGAGTGCCTGAAGAGAAATTTATAGCACACACACACACACACACACACACACACACACACACACACACACACATCTTTAATTGATAGTGCAGACTTCTATCTTATGAAACCATAGAAAGAAGAACAATCAAAACCCAATTTAGGCATAATAAAATAATTCATAAAACCTAAAGCAGAAAACAATGGAATTAAAGACAGGAACACAACAGAGAAGAGCATGAAACCTAACACTTGTTTCTTGAAAATGTCAATCAAATTGATAAGCATCTGTTTAAGCCTATCTCAAAAGTGGGAGGGAGGGAAGTAAGAAGGAGGGAGAGAGAGAGAAAGAGAGGAAGAGATAGAGAGAGAGAGGGAGGAGGGAAATTTATCAAAACTAAAATCAAAAGAGGGTGTTCACCTTTGATTCTGTCAACATTTATAAAATTATGTGAATGTGGATATTTCTGTGAATCTGGATATGAGTGTAGATGCTCTTGGAACCTGGAGGTGCTGAAACCGACTGGAGCTAGAATTACAGGAGGCTATGAGCCATCTCCTATTCCAACATGGCTTTTGGGAACCAAACTCAGGTCCTCTGCAAGAGTGGTACTTACATTTAATCATCTTGAGTCAAATCTCTAGTTCTAATTCTGTAAACATTTAAAAGATACAGTAACACTTGGTAAAACACTATTCCCACACATATAACATTGATTAAATGGATCAATTTTAATTAGTTCTTTGAGAGTCCCTATGTATCTTGATTTTATTCACCTCCATAACTCTTTCCAGATCCCCTCCTCTTCCAAAATTTGTGTCCTTCAAGAAAAAGAAATAAACAAACATCAAGACCAAGTTGTCCTGCCCATAATCTCACATTTTTCATCTTCTACTAAAGAATAGTTGGCTTACCAGGGGCTACCCTCTAAAACGGTCTTTTTCCATTTCCCAGAAGGTAACAGTTGATAATAGCTTCATGGGTAGGATTTTGTGTCCTACTTCCATTTTTATGCTTGGATTTGATGTGGCTTAGGCTAGCACATGTGTTTTACATGTTGTGACAGCTGTGAATTCATATGTGCAAGTACCCTGCTGTGTTTGGAAGACATTGCTTCCTTGTGATAAAGCATCTACTACCTTTTAGTCAAGAGTCCAATGCCTCTTCTGCAATGATCTCTGAGCCTTGGAAGGACAGAGTGCAGTACATATGTTCAATTTTGGGTTGAACAATCCATAGTCTTTTATTCTCTGAACCTTGTCCAACTGTGGGTCTTTGTGTTAATCACCATCTATTGAAAATATGTTTCTCAGATGAGTGTTGATCTGCTTATCTATAGGTATAGTGGTAGGCCATTAAGATTAAGTTTGATACTGTGCCTATTTTGCAGAATTAGTAGTAGTAGGTTCTCTTTTAAGGGCTATTGCCTACTTGGCTATACATTCTTAGGCTGATCATGGTGCTAGGTATAGGTTTCATCTCATGGAGCCTGACTGAAATACAATCAAAACCTGCTTGGTTAGTCCCATGGTAATTGGGACACTATTTTATGAGTGACTATGTTCTGTCATGTGAGTCACTATTGTTTTTACCAGGGCCAAAGTGGGTATAATTGATGCTTACTTTTCTCCTTTGGTAGTGTGCATAGTACCTTCTAGTACAATGAAAGCTAGACAATAGGGACAGCTTCTAGGAAAGTAACAGCTTGATTTCTTCATGTTCTAATAATCAAGTATGGGCTATCTTTTGCAATAAACTCTTAATGTAAAGTTTTGGAGGTTAACTAAGAGCAGTGGAAACAGTCTGATATGTTTAGGGATCTATGGCACTTCACTGCCAACTATTCCAAAGATGTAACCCATGCCTGAAATTGGGCATGTGTTAGCTTCCTTTACAGATGTGAAATACCAAGGTTTCACAAAGGCAAATAATTCTATGTACCTATTAAATAAGTTGAAGAATATGTAAATATTCTTTCAAAACACATAAAAGAAAACAGCAGGCTCCAATGGTTAAGCACTGAGTGATGCCAATTTTTCACAACTCACCTAGAGATATAGAAACAGAAGAAACACTTCCTGGATGATTCTATGAAGTTGGCATTGCCCTAATACAAAAACTAGGTGATATCTCATGAAAACACAGGTGAACTGGTCATATAGTAGCAAAAGCTTTGGTAAAAGGTTAGCAGGTTGTATCCAATGTTGTGTGGAAAGAATTATACACCATGACCAGACAGGATTCATTTCATGTATGGGGATTAGAAGAGCAGTAATGTTTACCATGGCATTAACAGACAAAGACAGGGAAATGAGGAAGAGAGAATCTGCATTTATGGACTACAAGTACAAGTTAGGGGGAAGCTGAGGTGAGGGATAAAGCTAAATCCTTGGATTTTGGAACCCCGGGCTAGAGTAAATCTTTAGCTGAAAGATGGGGCTTTGGTGACTCTTAAAGAGAAGTAACTCCACCATTAAACCATTAGTAGTCTTACTTGTTTATTTTAGGTTTGGAAAGGCAATGCATGCTCAAGGCAAAATTTCAAACAATAGTACAGGTCATGAAAAGTAAGTTTCTCTTCATTTTAAGATATTATCTATATGTTTTTCAATAGTGTTCTGATATAATCAACTCGAGTCTAAAGTTGCTATGGGTATTCTGACTGGTGCCTCTGTGAATTCACCAGAGCAGACATATTCGCTAGTATTTATGTTATTGTGATTAGTTTTTTCTTACAATGAACATTATTAATTTAAAATTTTGCCAGTTTATAGTTAACCTATAAATAATAACATTATAGACAATGTAAAAGATGTATTGCCTTTTACTCTCTTTGGGTGAACATGCTGAAGTGGAATCAGGATTGACGGGACTTGACCAGTTTCTTCAAAATCAGGATGGAACATGAATGTGTCTATGGGGTCTGGCAAGGAGACAATGTCTTGAAAGTATCTCCTATGAGAGAAGCCACAAAAGTTCCCTTCCTCATCTATCAATAGGGTATATAAATGGGTATTTCAAGATCTTCTCTGTGGATGTTAGATGCCTGATGGTATCTTGGTGCTTCAGTCAGAGGCTTAATTTGCAATGTGGCTTTGAAATCAAGAGTTGTGGTTTAGGGGCAAATGTCTGTAATTATCTAGCCTCTGTTTGTGACTGAGGGAGTGTTGTATCAGGAAAGATACCTCTTCTTTCCCACAAGTCTCTTAGTTGCCTTTGTTCAGCAACACCAAGGTGAATGGAGTAGGGATATGTGCAGAGTGAGTACTCAAGTAGACTCTTACATTCTTTTTTCTTACCACTAACATCTGGCCCCTAACAAAATAGTTCTCCTTCCAGTCCTTCATGTTTGGAATTTTTGAATCATCACAGACATTTTTTCACACTTTAGAAGGCAAATTGCATGCTGTATTAATGAACATAATAGATTCAATATGGTCAAGTAATCAGGGATGCAGTATATAAAAAGGAGCTTTGTAGCAACACTGGACCTTGGACATTTGCCTTGAAAATCCACATAAATAGAGATTTTTCTCCTGGCAGTATCATGTGTTATGTTGTTGAAGCAAAAGAGAATTGTTCTCTCATGTACTCATGTATCAACAAGGAACTTTTTGATGGGTGTTGCCCTGTGCTGAGGATTGGAGAATGCTAGTCTGTTGGCCTCAAGACTTAAAAGTGAAGAAGGAATGTTGATTTCTTGGCAATCTTAAAAGTAACATCAGAACAAAACTCAATTGTATACATTAATATATATATATATATATATATATATATACACAAATGTATCAATATATTGATATATACAATAATATATATTAATGTGCCAATATTGTGGAATATCTGGAATAGTTCAGCAGTCTGTGGGAGTTGAAACACTGCAGTGTGGTTGGAAGATATCTTCCTGCACAGAAGTCCCCAGGGGAACTTTTCTTCTATGGTTAGCAGTCTTTTCCAGGGATTCTATATAATGATGCCATGACCCTAAATACTCTACTTTTGCTGTCTAACCAGGTGTAGCCACTAGTGTAGCTTAGAACTTGTTCAAAATCAGATGCCCTTTGACATTTCCCATGGATGTGACACTCTGTGGCACCTCACATGTACACAGGTATGTACAACAAACACACTGATGGAAACTTCATGGGGACTCTGATATTTCTCCTAACAAGTTTTAGAGAAAAGCATGGCTCCCCTCCTGGATAACACTATCATTTATCTCTCTGCTACTCCTTGTTTTGGTGAAGCTAATGCAATTGTTGTTCTGAGCCCTCATTCTTTCTCAGAGGAGTAATTGTTGTTTTCACAGCCCTATAAAGAACACCTTGGCCTGTTCTGAAATAGCATTGTTGGAGGCCAGTTGTCCATCAAGTGTGTAGATGTGTGTGAGGGTAGGCACAGAAAGCCAAATGCCTCCTGTCACCAAATGAATCACCTGGAAACCTTATTAGGGACAAGTAGTAAGCTTTTCTGATTTTAGTTTGCTCATCTAATAGGAAGAAGTAAAGCTATGCTAAGCAAGGCTAGCTGTCTTGGTCTTTTCTGGGGAGCAAGTATGGATGTGTTACTGAAGCACTTGTGTACTGTAAAGTTTAGTGGAGGAGAGAGTTTGGTGGTGGAGAACAGAAAAATACCTATTCTCAGCCTCCAAGAAAGAGTTTGACTCTTTGGTAATTTTGCCTAGGCTCATTTGAGAGCATTCATAGTCAGACTTATACCCCATACCTTAAGGAAGATGTATCTGATGTGCAGAATAGACTGAATAGATCACTACTAATGACATTTAAGGACTTTGAGGTTAAAGTGAAATTATTTGAGTCATAATTTACCCCCTCCATCCTTGTAGGTTTCACTAAGTTCACCTTCTATCCACAATCTCCCCCAAACACGTCTCGCTGCTGTCCTCTCTCTTATCTGTTAACTTGACTAAATGGGTTTATAGGGATCATTCTCCCTGTGTCTTAATGTGGTTATAACAATCATTTAACCTGTGTTTTTTTATTTTTGAATCAGTTATTATTTGGTTCTCACTAGTTTTTCTGAATGGTAAGTTCTATTTGTTTTGATTTGTTTTGTTTGTTTGTTTTCATGCTTACCTTTTACACTGGGAACACAAATATTTCATATGGTGACATCAATAATCAAAACTTTGTTCAGTACCAGTCTGAAGATAAGAGTCATGTTGTTTCTTTACTAAGATGTTGAGTACTAAGCCAGGCAGTGGTGATATATGCCTGCACTTAATCCCAGCACTTGGGAGAGAGAGAGGCAGACAGATTTCTGAGTTGGAGGCCAGCCTGGTCTACAGAGTGAGTTCTAGGACAGCCAGGGCTACACAGAGAAACCCTGTCTCAGGAAAAAAAGATGTTGAATACTAATATAATTTCACCATGGGAAGTTATCTCTCTGGGCTTTTCTTTAGATCACAACAAACCAAGGATCATTTATGAAGCAAATGTTCCATCACCTCATGGCTGTTGTAAAGACAAGAGAAGTTAATATGCATGGATGTGCTCCCCAAGAATATGGGGTATATGAACTGTATAGTCTTATCAAGAGTGGCGCTAACCCTTATCTACCAGCCTCTTGCTTTCTACTCCTGCCTAAATTGTCTATTCACATATGCCCATATCACATACATGATCAGAGCTCTCTGAAGTCCCCTATTGCCCCACCTCTTATATTCCTTTGTCAAACCTGCTGTGGCAAACTAAAAGCAGGTTGGTGACCCACATTCTTGTACTTCTAGAAGACAAAAGTCTGATGTGAAGTTATCAGCAGGTTTGGATTATTCTGAGACCTCTTCCTTTGGCTTATAGATGGCCTTTGCTGTTATTGTTTTTCAGTTTTACTTTTTACATATGTTTGTGTGTGTGTATGTGTGTGTGTGTGTGTGTGTGTGCCAGCATGATCCATGGTACATATGTAGAGGACAGAGAGCATTTTGCCAGCATTCTTTTCTTCTACCACATGAGTTCTGGGAACTGAACTCACATCTTCAGTTTTGGCAATTTGTGCCTTCACACACTGAACCATTTTTCTGTTCTTGCTTTTCTTTTTTTGAGATAGAATTTTACTTTTTTGGCTACTTTATTTTGTAACCTTATGCTAGCAGCATTTCTCTTGTTCATCCTCCTACATGTTATGATTATTAACATGTAGTAGTACATGCTTTTTGTTTTGGTTTGGTTGCATAGGCATCTCTATATTGTCTTTTGATTGTATCTATATTCTGTGTCCTAATTACCTCTTCTTACAAGGACTGGTAATATTAGAATTATGTACATCTAATCTTGTTTTAACTTAATTATCTCATCAAGAGCCCATGTCCAATATAGTCATGTTCCAATGTATTAGGAGTCAGAATTTCAACATAGAAATTTGGAAGGTAACAAAACTCAAAACACTATAACCTGTTTGCTTATATGATCTCACAATTTTCAAATTGTCCTGTATGTGTGTTTCCTTGGTATCGTCCTCCATTTTCTCTGAGCAAGCCACTTACGACCACTATAATTTCTCATTTATTTGCCTATATTCTTCATGAGATCCCAATAAATGTGAATATATACTTTCTATATTCTTTCCATATCCCCAATTACCAAGGCATATAGACTTCTAATTAATTATTGAATATTTGCTGTGTTATTGAGTTCTTGTTACTACTCATGCCTTATGAAAGGAAACAAAATACACATTTAATATTTTTCTTGTCTAATCGATACAGATTTTTAAATATAAAACTTATAAAAATGTTATCATGTAGGTATTCTTGCTAAAATCACTGTTGAGGACATGGAAGCATAGAAAGTTCAAGTAATTTACCTAACAACTAAGAACAATAACTGGTAAATGTGGGATTTGAACATGTAAAGTATGGATTCAATGCTTAATTACAATGCTTAGAAATGTGGTATTGGGTAGAAATAGTGTATTTTAAAGTTATACCAACCAAAGCCTCCATTGAATCCATGTCCTAAGTAAACAATAATTGTTGTGGTTGTTTTAGGGTTGTTTAGTTTGTTACAAGGTGAAGGTCAAGGATGGATGAAGAGAGATACTGTGTTTGGAGTAAAAGGAAAGGGAAGAGACACAGAGAATGGGCTCCAAGAAGTTTCAGTGCAGGTGGGAGAATTCCATGTATTTATCTTATAGATGACCAATTTCTAAGTCTTTACAGGATTCAAGGCTTCCTTAGATCACCTTAGGTTTTTTTTATATAAAGCGAGATGGTATAGATAGTTGTATTTCACTGGGAATGGTGTGGGAGTTCTTAAATAGTTTGCCCCATTGGCAGGCTAGTAATTATGGGAAGGAGTCGTGAAATTCAGTTCTGTGTTTGTGTTCCTGAGATTGAATTTAATACTAGAAAGCAATAAAAAAGTGATACACTTCAGGGGAGCACCATCATCAGGAAGGAAGAGATGTAAGCTGCAAAGACAGAATCTAGTTGAAGGAGAAAGGGACCAGAATCTAAGTTGTGAGGGAATCCTATAGTCAGAGGATCATGTGTGATGACATACTTGGGTGACTTACACACAAATGCTTCAGCAACTACAAACTATGAGGCCTACCACTGTGTTTCACAATGTATTTCCAATAGTGTGTTAAGACAACATGTTATCTTGAGTAAAGTTCATGTTCTGTTTTTTTTTCTCTCTAGAATTTTCTCAAGTGGAAAAGGCATAGAATTGGCAGTTACCTTTTTTATTTGCTTTTGTTTATTTTTGTTCTGTCTGACAGAGGAAACACTCCTCTTTGGCCTTTCTCCAAGGTGGATTAGTACCTCTCTAGCAGGGAGGTTTTCATTAACAAAGGACATTTATGCTCCTGACTCACCCTTCATCTATTCAGGGTGTTTTCTTGTAAGCCAATAAAATGTTTATTGCAAAACTTTATGCTCTGAGCTACATCATCTTAATTTTCATCTTGAGTTCATTTCCTAATGTCCTTCCATAATTAAAATCATAAATATATCTAGATTAGAAGTAGGAGATGTGATAGAATGAATGAGAATGGCCATAAGATTACTGGTTCTCAGTAGAACTGTTTGAGAAGGATTAGGAAGTGTGGTTTTGTTGGAGGAAGTATGTCACTGGGACAAGGCTTCAAAAGATTCACATGATTCCCAGTCTCTTTCTGTTTCTCATATTTGTGGATCAAGGTGTAAGCTCTCAGCCATTTGATTTCTCCAACATGGACTCTAACCCTCTGAAACCATAAGGCAAATTGAATGCTTTATTTTATGAGTTGTTTTATCATAGCAATAGAAAAGTAACTAAACAGAAGGTTTTCTTCCTTGAACTTTCCCTTCCTTCCCCTTTTAATCTGCTTCCCAGTGTAAATTGACACATTGTCAAGTCTTCTCTGTGAGACAGTTTGATCTATTATGGAGGTAAGATGGTATGTTTGTGATGGCAAGTTTATCAGTGGGGCCATTGAATCTAAGATAGCAGGCAGCATCTTCTTTGTTGAACTTCTAATTCCTATCCGATGTGCTTGTTTGCTGGGATGAGTCCTGGATCATTTGAGGAAACAGTGCTATGCAGGTAAACTTTGTAGATGGCAGGTGAATCAGAAGGTGAAGGAATACTCAATCTGGATGTTTCTTTCTACCTTAGAGAGAGGAAGAATCCAGTTGTTCAAACAAATTCAGAAATTTCGTATTGATACTGGAAACTGTTCACTCCGTCAGTCCTGATGTACAGAGCCTGGTCCACTTTGCTGACTCAACTCCTGGTATATGTTGATAGATCACAGATTGTTAACTTTGTACCCATATTCTGAGTCTGGGGTCCAGTTTTGAACCAGCAATATCACTGTCATGAAAACTTAATTGCCTCACTTCTGTCTCTCAAACTTTGCTGACTGCTTTATTGTCTTGGAGTGTTCACATTCATTTTTTTTCTGTCTGTGTCTTACCTGTTGTTGAAATTCAATTACAGTGCTACCTGCTTTCAGATCCTTCCTGACAAGGGAAGTCAATGATCCTCCATGTTATGATAGCTCTTGTGTCTAGCCATGGTCTAGCATATATTGCCATTTTTTTCTCCCTGTGCTTAATATTTGCTACCAAATTGTAAGCTTCTCAAGGCCAATGGCTCTGCCCTTTTCAATCTTTGTATGACCAGAAGCTTTCTAGCTCAGAGATTTGTTTATAGTATGTGTGAAATGAATGTGAGAGGTTTGCTGATTTATGGGCATAGCCTCTAATAGAAGACATATGGAGTTCATTGACTTGGTGTTTGGGTGTCACCACCCCCACCCTCACCCTTTTCTACAAGTTATACTCTTGGCCTGGGCCAGCTGAAGCTGTGGAGAGTAGATAAATCACCCAGCTCCTAGGTCAGACAGCTCCGAGACAAATGAACACAGCAGGTCCTTGCCACTATAATGATGCAGTGGCCGTTCTGTTTGCCAGTTTCTGGACAACAATAGATTGCCTTCCTTCTCTTAACTTTAATTCCATTTCTCATAAGACTGAAATTGCACTTGCTATTTTCCAAGGCCCCCACCCCCTTTCCCTACCCTAGTCCATGTCAGTGTTTCCTTAACTAACATTTTTATGGCTTGAAAAATCAATTCAGTGTCAGATATAAAGACATACTCTGTCTCCAGACTGTATTTTCTGCTCTGGTCTCAGTACTCTCTATTGGCCAGTACTGTGGCTTGAAACTCACTTGGAGGTTTAGCTTCCTTTTTATTTGAGCTTTGTTTGGTTCTATGTTACTGTTTATCAAATAAAATCTTTCCAGCTTCCTTATTTTAGATATATTCCCAAGTAACAGAACTTTTGTCATTATGAAATTGAAAAGTTATATCTTTATTTTACTTCCTTGAATTTGAAGGTTATTGAGAGAATGGAGAGATTCTGTAATAAAGATGGAGTATTTGTAAAAGATGTGGCTGAATATCAAGGGCGAGGCTCGGAGTTGTACTTAAGACCCTCCATCTAATTCCATGTTACTATCCGTGCTTCTGTTTATGCCAGACCTTCAGGTGTTAGCTTCAGCACCACGGACAGGGAGAGCAGCTAGGGAAGGGCAACAAACTACTGCTGGAGGACTTTGATTTCATCCTCAGACATGTTCTTATTTGGCAACACATATATTGTGGGTTGCTAACCTCATAAAGAACACCTTTGCTAATGTAAGCCATTACAATCGAAGAAACATTTAGTATGTTATTTGGAATAATGCTGTCAAGTGTAAAATTCTAGCTTTTGTACTTAAGTGACCAGTTTTGTTTCATGTAAATTTGAAAATCTACTACACTTGTAAGGATTAGGTTTTATTTCTACTGTACTCCTTACTAGCTTTACATCTTGAATAAATGAAAAGTCTCTATAGCTACTTTCTCATTTTTTAAGCTATACCATTTTTCATAGTTCTGATGGGAACATTAAGTAAGATAATCCTTATAAAATTGTTAGAAAATACCTGGAAGACATTATAATATCAATAATAACCACTATCAATATTGATATAATAATCAATATTAACATAATTACTATGACTTTTTTGCTAACTAATTCGTATAATATATGAACATTGGACAGAGGGGAGACACACAATAATTCTGGTTATACTCTCTTCTTGCATCACTGATGTTTAAAGTCACTCCTTTAGTTTATTTGAATCAAACATTGATGCAAATGTAAGAACCCTTGGCAGAGGACACATTTATACCCATGTTTATTTGAATTAGTTTACCACTTGCCAGGAGACACAGAAGCATAAAGATTCTGGGTGCTCTTACAGAGGAGCATGGAAGGAAGGGAAGGTAGAAACTTATCACCCTATTTTCTTATTTGGTTAAGAGTTTAATACAGAGAACTGAATGATAGCTATCTTCTTTGTTTTGCTGCATACTATCTGTTCATACATTAGAGCTGTTGGTTTTGTGATTTGTTGGGTAATGCTCTGGAATCTGGTATATAGAGTGGGAAGAGTCTCAAATAATATGCATACAATCCCAGGAACTCAGCCTCTTGGTCTACAGGGATTCTGCCTACAATCAGGTTATTTTATTTCATTCATTCATTCATTCATTCATAGGTTCACACATCAACTCATTAATACTCAATGAACATTTATTTATCTAAATGCTAAGGACTCTAGACGAGAACGATAATTTATATTACAGAATACCATCATAGATAAGGAAAAGAGAAAACATGAACATTGTTAATTAAATTAATCAAAGAATGTTAAGTAGTTACTATTGTATCTGACAGGTAATTGATATTGAGCATCATCAGGTTTTATTATATTTTCTGCTATTATTTATGTTGGAGAGTTTAAAGGGTGACTATTGAGATATTGAAGTTGGAGGAAGAGTGAGAGATATTGCTATTTTGAAAGGTGGCAGGAGCTGTCCTTGACATGGATCGTCAGCCATAGGAATAGCATGGTCATAGACAAATGAGAAGAAGTATTTCTTCAGGTAAAAGATATGGTATGAACTAAACAGCAAAGGGCACAACAGAATATTGAGTACAATGGAGTTGCAAGTGTACAGCGAACTAGCAAGTGCCTTGAGTGGCTGGAAGGTATGCTCAAACACTGATGGACTTTGGACCTGTGGCATGTACAATGGGAAACTACTTCCAGAAAAGTAGTTCTTTATAGATATTTCCAAGTCACCACTTCATCAAAGAGAGTTTATGTCTCATCTTTTGCGTGAAATGTGACACACCAGAAATAATCTCCTTTTCAAAGAGCTACCTGACTTATTTAATCAAGAAATGTCTGAGGTCACTTCAATGGACATATTGGAGTCTCGCAGAGGATTAACTTCCAGAGATTGCACCACGCTGACTATTCTCAGTGGTTGTCAGTGAAATACTTTGGCTAAGAGATGGGAGGCTAATCTGCCCTCATCCCTGAGAGAAATTAAAAATTCCAGATCACAGTCTGCTGCCTAGAATCAGAGGGCAATGATGGACACTTCCACTGTAGGAAAGGTGTTTGGGGGGAATGGCTCCTCCAGTTGTTTTATGCTTTTACAACTTACTGATGAGGTAGAATGGCTGACAAGATAGACAAGGTCAGAGGTCTAAATGATTCAAAGAAAGCTTCATGGGGGCAAAGACTAATAGATTTTAGAGAGAGTCAGCATTTTTTCCAAGTAGACATTATAGGGTATATTGATAGTGGTTTGACTTTAAGTGAGGAAGTAGCACAAGGATGCCCAAGGATATTACCTATAGTGACAATTTGCCTTGGCACTGAGGATCTACAGTCTTTCTCTGGTGCTTCTTTCTTCCTTTCTGCTCCGGCTTTGGCATTTGCTGCTGTCATGGCCATTTGTGTCATCCTGTAAGCCCTCTGCTATCCTGTCCACTACCAAAAGCTGGCAGGCTAAGTATGACCTGGTACCCACGCCTGTCACTCACCTGACAGTCTAGCCTTGTTGCACCAGATGCAGGACATACAATTCTGCTTCCATCAGGGATTGCATGGCAGCCTGCTCAGATGCCTCCCTAGGCAAGCTCTGCTGAGCTGGGCCTTCTGGCTCTTTTGTTTGCATACACCAAATTTGAGATGGGCTATCATTAACCAAATGGAGAGCAGCTGTGCTTACTGAGAAAATGGCTTAGTCAGATTTGTGGACATGTCAGAGATTCTTTTTTTCTTTCCAGAATGTCTGGCTATGGAGTCTGGAGGCCTCAAGAGCATGTGCAGCATCCCCAGTTAATGTTCTAGAACATCTTCCTCCCTTCCCCGCCCCCAGCCATAATGTCTCTGGGCCAATCAATGAGGAAGCTGTAAATTGTTAAAGGATTATGCACTTGGAATGAGTAGGGTTTTACCTGTTAAGAGACAAGATCTCATGTTAAGCAGTTCCCAGTCAGGAAGGCCCTCTTGACTGTGAGCTAGGAGCTGGCAACTTCTAGGAGTTAAATAATGGAGAAGAAACCTACCAAGAATGATGAGTCCAGTGTGAGTTCACTTCACTTCACTTGCAGGAAACCAGGGAGAAGATGAGAATCCTTTTTTCATTTTGTGCATACAAGTCACCTTGTAGTGTCATATAAATTGTTACTTCATCCCTGTTCTGTAATGCTATGATTTATTTCTCCATTTGGTCATTTTTGGAAATGGGATTATTTTCGTGTGTTTAGTACTTTCTCTTGTGTATGCTTATTTCAGTGCAGGCATGCACTTATTTTGGTTGTGTATCTAGGAGTAGAAGTTATGATTCATAGTCTAAGTAATAATTCAGTTTAGTAGATCCTTCCCAATAGTCTTTTTTTTTTCCAGAAAAGTCACACTTCCCACATCCTCTTCTACTGTGCATGAGACTTGAGTTACTTTACATCCACTTCAAGATTGGGCATTCTTGTTCTTTTTCATTTTACCCTTTATGTGTGCATAAGTGTGTCTGTTTGAGTATGAGCATAGCCTGTGTGTGTGTGTGTCTGTGTGTCTGTGTGTATGAGAGGGAGGGAGAGAGAGAGAGACAGATAGACAGACAGACAGAGAGAGAGAGAGAGAGAGAGAGAGAGAGAGAGAGAGAGAGAGAGAGAGAGATCAGAAAGTTGAATAGAGAGGGAGAGTGGTAGATCTTGGAGGAGGAGTTTGTGCTACCCATATACTCTTGCATGGGTATTAGGGGCCATACCCTTAGAGAACCCCCCCTCTCTCAGTGGGTATTAAATGCCTATAACTTTTTAAGTAGGGGTGGAACTTCACTCCAACCTCTCCTTTCCAACTTGGAGTTTTGCCTGGAATGAATCTATACAAGTCTTGTGCATGCTGTCTCAAATACTGTGAATTCATATGTGTACCCTCCCTGCTGTTAATTTTAACAGTCAAACTTATCAATCTTTTTCACATTGGAATTAGTGGTGTTAATATTCTATTTTAAAAGTTTGATATGTTTTAACATCATAAAAACATACTCCTTTATTCTAGAAACATTATTTTAATTGTTTTATCATGCATACTTAAATCTACAATCCATGTCAAATTTGTCTTTATACACACACACACACACACACGCATATATATATATATATATCCTGAATAACTTATTGAAACGAGTAATGTGCCTTTTGTGACAGCATTTTTGCATTTCTATAACAAGCCAAGTAACTATGTACATGTTGGGCCACTTCCAGGTTTTCTATTTATTCTATTTGTGTGTTTGTCAACTTCTGTGCCAATACTACATTCTCTTAATTACCGTATCTTATGATAGGTGTTGATATCTGATACAAGGCTATCTGCCTTCTCTTGTCTGGTATTTGCCTAGTTTATCTTTGTCAATCCATTTATCCAGTCTTTATTTTTCTTTAAATTTTATCCACCCAGACCTGCAAGATTGCCCAACTCTCTGCTGTTTCCTCTGATGCTTATCAGTGGTCCTCTGCCAGGTATGTGTGTCAAAAGTGTGTATTTCTCTTCCTGGAAACAAGGCTGATTGAGCTCTGCTTTCAAATGCTCAAGCATTTGGTCCCCTCAAGTCCTAAGTTGATTTTTCTTCTTTTTCCTTTGTATATTTTTAGAAAAGTTGCCTAGTTGTCCTGAAGGATTGTTCTACTCACAAAGAACTTATCATTAGCCTCCTATCTGAAAGCAGATTCCCAGGACCTCCTTATTTAATTTGTAAATTTAATGACAGACATGACACCAGAGAATCTGTTAATATGATTTACCACATTATTAAATGAAAGAAAAATACATTATTGCATTAATAAATGTAGGATAAGATCATTTGATAAAGTTTAATACAAATTTATAATAAGTCTTTTGAAAAATTAGGCATGGGATGAAACTTCATCAATCTGATAAAAATCATTTAAAAATTATTTTAACTCCTATGACAAAACCTAGAGATCCTGTATATTATTGTGATAGTATGTGATATTTCAATAAAGTTTATGTAAATTTAAATTAGGTTGAGCTCACTTCTTTATAAGGAAAGCACTGGAATTCCTTTTATTAAGCTGTTTGAAGTATGTATTATATTATTGCTTCTGCAGTCATCCTATAATACAGTAGTCACCTATCTGTGACTCTTATCTGTGGATTCACTTTTTCCCATTCTTTTCTTCTCATTCCTCCTTTTCCCAGGCTCTGCTAACTCATACGTACTCATGAAATCTATGGGATCAACACTTTTACAGTACATCTGGGTGAGAGATGGTCCTACACTTGGCTTTTTGTGTCTGGCTTATTTTACTTATCAGAATTATCTGCATAGAAGTCTTAATCTACAAGCCTCCAGTTCACATTCACCATTTCCTTTTGACAGTTTGTTTTTAAGACTGAAATGAAGGCATAGATGTCTCTATTGGTGTTATCAGTCATAGTCAGGGACATCCATATTGATTAAATAATACATGCACACAGTTTCATATACACATGCATGTACATTTAAAAGGGAAGTTACAAAAACAAGCATAATTTTCTTAGAGAAACTGTACAAACCAAGAAAGAATGGGCAGATGTTGCTGTTTCCCAATCATGAGGTGACAACCCCCCCTCACTATTACCTACTTCTGACAGGCATGAAGAGATCCTCATGAGCCCTGCTGAGCAGGCCTGTAGTCCTCTGTGCTCAGACACACTGCCTCACTAGATAAGGCAAGTTCAGGCTGCTCTGGATTTCCCAGGATTCTTGGTGGAATCATCTTACCCTGTGATTGGAAAAGTGGATGATGGTTCTGGTGGTCTTGTGATTGGAAAAGTAGAAAGTGGAAAGTGGCCCAATGGAAAGTGGTCCCAGTTGTCTTCAGGTTTATGTGCCTGAGATCTAAGAGGGGTTAACCTACCAAGACCACCAAGAAGATGCTTTCCAGAAGTTCTTGGCAGAAGCAGTTCTCTAGAGGAGAATTAAAAGAAGGCCAAGATCTGTTACTGATGTAAAAATCACTAAGCATAGGGCTGAAGAGATGGCTCAGTAATTAATTGCCCTGGCTGTTCTTCCAGAGAACACAGCTTCAATTTCAAGCATTTGCATGGGTGGCCAATGACTGCCTGTAACTCTAGTTCTTAGAGATCAAATCTCACCCCTTCCCATGTCTGCCCTTTGATGGTACCAGGTACACAATGATGTTTAAATATACAGGTAGGCAAATCATTCACACACCTAAAAAAATAAAAATAACATTTTATTAAAAAGTCATCAAACATAGCTATGGAAACAGGCAAAAATCTATAAATTAGAGAGTGAAAAATACACAAATTTTCCTAAGACCTCTCTGGCCTCTGATCTAAACCTAGTAAAGATTGTTTTTCAAAACAAAGTGGAAACAAAACCAGTAAGAGAATCCAGTTTTATTTACAGAACTATGATAAAATATATAATGTCTGAGTATATTGAAGATAATGAAGTTGAGAATGTATGACAAAAATGAAAAATTAATTCTATTGAGGAAAGATATGAAGATGTTCTAACAAAGAGAAACATACTGTGAGTATAAAGAGCTCTTAAAAGACCTACCTGAAAATTAATTAATATTTGTGTGATACTCTCTTCAGATGGCTCAGGTGGCCAGTTGCAAGGAAGGGGTAACACTTGTAGATGGTAAAAAGAAAGAGAGAAAGGAAGAAAGAAAGAAAGAAAGAAAGAAAGAGAGGAAGAAAGAAAGAAGGAAAGAAAGACAGACAGACAGGAAGGAAAGGAAAGGAAAGGAAAGGAAAAGAAAGGAAAGGAAAGGAAAGGAAAGGAAAGGAAAGGAAAGGAAAGGAAAGGAAAGGAAAGGAGGAAGAGAAAAAAAAACAGGAAAAAAAAGCATATTTTGTTGATCTTTCACTCAGGAGACACCAGAATGCAACTCAGTAGCAATGAAGGACAGAGCACTCTCCAAGAGGAAGAGAAGAATCATCAGCAGAATTTGTAACTGCCTTTATCAACAACTCACATC
This sequence comes from Mastomys coucha, assembly GCF_008632895.1. Lineage (NCBI taxonomy): Eukaryota > Metazoa > Chordata > Mammalia > Rodentia > Muridae > Mastomys > Mastomys coucha. The sequence continues at coordinate 28,108,008 of NW_022196912.1, forward strand.
TGCTGACAGCTGATGGTCCAGTGACACTGAAAGATACAAGGTATGGCACACACCAGTGATGGAGCTCAGCCCCACCCTGCCCTCCACACAGGAGGGTAATGAGGATTCTGCAAAAAGAAGGGAGTGCTCCTGGCAAATTGGAAAAACAAACAAAGGAAAGACCCATAGCACCACCAAGCTAAGGATGAAACCCAGTTATCAAAATGATTTCCCAAAGCCTTGGGTTCATCCTGAGAATCATATAAACCAGGCATGTGGTACACGCTCCCAATTCCTGTACAAAGTGGATACAATGGGGAACATCAAGAAAAAATCAGCAGCAGCCTTGGCTACAGAGTAAGTTTGAGGCCATTCTGGGCTATATGAGACTTTGTCTAAAACAATAACCAACCCTAACCCCAAATGAAAACACTGTGCAACATTTAAAGTGGCATTCCAGCTGTCTTGCTGAGACAGAAACTATTTTCTGGAGTTTAAACTATGCTGCTAGTCCTTTTTTAAATTTTATTTATTTATTTATTTATTTATTTATTTATTTATTTATTTATTTATTTTGGTTTTTCATGACAGGGTTTCTCTGTATAGCCCTGGCTGTCCTGGAACTCACTCTGTAGGCCAGGCTGGCCTCAAACTCAGAAATCCACCTGCCTCTGCCTCCCAGGTGCTGGGATTAAAGGTGTGCGCCACCACTGCTCAGCACTGGCTAGTCTTATACCAACTTGACACAGGCTAGAGTCATCTGAAAGAAGGGAACTTCACCTGAGAAAATACCTCCATTAGAATGAGCTGTAGGACATTTTCTTAATCAGTGTTCCACGGGAGAGGGCCACGCCCTTTGTGGGTGGTGCCATTCCTGGGCTGGTGGTCCTGGGCTCTATAAGAAATCAGGCTGTGTAAGCCTGTAAGCGTTGCTCCTCTACGGCCTCTGCATTAGCTCCTGTCTTCATGTTCCTGCCATTTTTGAATTCCTGTCCTGACTTCCTTCAGAGACGAATAATGATACACAAGTGATAACCAAAGTGACAGTTCTGGATATCAGATACACATGGGCTTTCCATCT